>NW_016107412.1:5133503-5155113 GCF_001604975.1 Cebus imitator
GTTTCACCATGTTGACCAGGATGGTCTCGATCTCTTGACCTCGTGATCCACCCGCCTCGGCCTCCCAAAGTGCTGGGATTACAGGCGTGAGCCACCGCGCCCGGCCTGCATGACCTTATCTTAACTGAACTATAACTGCAACGACTATTTCCAAATAAGGTTACAGTCTCAGGTACTGGGTATTAGGACTGCAAATATAAATTTGAAGGGACACAATTCAACCCACAACCCTCCCTCAAGAAAACTGGTAAGATCTACTTTATGAGAATCAAATAATTTTACCTATGTCTTCAATAGTTTAAAGGACTTGTGGTGCCTGAGGAGTCTAAAGCTATGCCTGGAGCAGTCTCAGCCTGATGCAGAGCAAAGGTGGCTGCATTGAGACCTACTTGTTCTTCTACTGACAATAAGTCAAATGGGACCAAACTTGCAGCCAATACAAGAAGACCACTTGGAGGGGACGAAAGGGACACCAGCATAGGATCTGAGCATGACAGAGTGAGCAGCCAATGGGAGGAGAAATGTGCCTGCATGAAGAGAGGTCCTCAACGAGCTTCTCAGCCAGAGCGCCCTGAGAAATCTCAACAAGTGTCCAAAACAGAGTCGGCTCTGGATGATCAGAGAGTGTCAACATTCCATGACACCAGGACCAGCAAGTGAAATTCAGGCCCTTTCCCCTGATCAGACAAAGCATTGATTGAGTATAGGAATAGGGGAGCAAGAAAACTAAAATGAGCCTAGACATACCACTCTTTCTGAATGCAACTATCAAGCCTAATAGAGGATAAAGCTGGGGGAGGAGACGCTTGGAATTTTGAGTGAGGTTGGAATTTGGTATTTCACTATATAGGAAATTGTAATAGATTAAAATGAGGCTGTTCTTGTGATTGATCAAGGCTGGAAAGGTATACTGTCTGCACAAGATTTCATCAAGGAGAGAGGAGGAACAAGTCTATGGAGCAAGTTTAGAAGGGAGTGGTGAAAAACACAAAGGGGTCTTTAGCCTGCACCCAGTCCAGCTGGTCCAATTAACTGGGCATCTTGGCTTGAGAGTGCCCAAAGTGGGCCATGGCCTGGTACATAGGAGCTCAGGATCTGTGGTCACTGATAGGGTTTGGGTCTGTGACCCCACCCAAATCTCATGTCAAATGGTAACCTCCAATGTTGGAGGTGGGGCCTGGTGGAAGGTGATTGGATCATGGGTACTAATTTCCCCTTTGGTACTGCTCTGGTGACAGTGAGTCAGTTATCCCAAGATCTCGTTGCTTAAAAGTGTGTAGCACCTCCCTGTTTCTCTCTCTTCCTCCTGCTCTGGCCATGTAAGACATGCCTGCTTTCCCTGTACTTTCTGCCGTAACGGTAAGTTTCCTAGGCCTCCACAGCTAGGCTTCCTGTACAGCCTGAGCCAAATAAATCTCTTTTCATTATAAATGACGCAGTCTCAGGTATTTCTTTATACAATAGCAGTGTGAGAACAAACCAATACAGTTATATATACTTTTTCTCAAATTATTTGATAAATCAGTCTCAATTTCTTCATCTAAAAAGCATCTATGCCATAGGTTATTATAAACATTAAATGAAATAACAATGCCTAGGTCAAGTATGTTGAACAGTACAAGCTTAATCAACATGATCAGTATCATTATACATATGAGGAAGGTATTGATCTGCCCTGTGATACAAACCAGGGAGAGGAAAGAAAAGTCTGTTCTCTCTCTACATTGTCCTCCAGTATAATTAACCCTACATCACTGGCTATAATTTGGGTCTCAGTAAGAAAACATAGCGATTACTCATACAGTTAAGAGCTCATGGAAAAAAATTAAGTACTTAATTCTGACCAACATGAAGGAAGATCTCAATTTAGATTTAGAAGTTTTCTTTTTATGTGTAAATGCAAATTAACACCAAGTTTTACCTGTCACACTTAGGCAGTGATGACTGCTTGGAAATCTGGAGTTCTAACATGGAGACTGTGTTTGAGCAACAGAGATGCTAAATTTTGAATAGCATCCATTATTCTAACATGTTGAAAATTACAGTGCTAATTAGAATGGCATAAATGTTTCACTATTCAAAGTAGAATGCTTAAAGCATGCAATATTTGCCTGGAAATCTTTCAAATATCAGAATCTCTGCCAGTTCTGAATGTTCTAGGCTAAATTTTAAAGTGAACATTGTTTTGTGCTATGTGGCTTTCTCTTTGTTTTCCTCAGAGCATAACCAGGGTTATCTAAATTCTAAAGATAGTTAGGTAAGAGCTAGAGGAAAACTGGCTTAAATTCAAATGGAATTAAACTATGAAAAGCAGTGAATTTTGAGAACCTAGAGAAAATGCCCAAGTTATGCACTACTTATTTTTATTTCTAATCTGCTTTTTGTATGCTTTAGGTGATTAATTTAAACAAATTCTCGTGATTTGATTTACTAGACCCCATCTCTGTGAATCTACCCGGTAACAAGAGAAAAATCAGTGCAGGATAATATTGGTGCACAGGTCACGATTTCTTCTCATTTTCTGGGTTTCATCTCTATTTTTATAAGCCTGTCACTTGACAGTTATTGTACCAAACTTCTCAATGCTTTATAGATAAATCTCACTGGACAGGTCACTGTAGAAAGGGCCATGACTTTCCCTATGCTCTTACATAAGGGTTGTGTAGCACATATAGAAGACAGTGTTCAGGCTGAATTTTTCACACAGCAAATTTGGACACGTGCTCTTTATTTAATAAACAATGTTTCATAGTGATAGAAGGGCAGTTAAAATCATAAAGTGTTTGAACTATTAGGGCATTAGAAATTATCTAATTTTACCCCCTAGCTTGACAAAGTAGAAGCTAAGGCCAAGATAATTCATAATCTCCTTTGACTCTTAGGGTAACACACACCTCCATGAGAGCACCAGTATTGAAATCCAGATGCTTTCTCTTCTGTCAAATGGCCTTTCTGCTTAGTCGGGCTGCCTTACTAGCTATCTCACTGCATGCTATGAATACGGGTGTTTTGTGTTTTGTTTTGTTTTGTTTTGTTTTTGAGATGGAGTTCCACTCTTGTTGCTCAGGCTAGAGTACAGTGGTGCCATCTTGGCTCACTGCAACCTCCACCTCCCAGGTTCCAGCGAGTCTCCTGCCTCAGCCTCCCAGGTGGCTGGGATTACAGGTACCTGCCACCACGCCCAGCTAATTTTTGGTACTGATGTTTTAAGTCTTAACTTATCCAAATTTTAGCATATATGCTAAATCATGTTCTACTTTGAGTCAATTAATATTCACTTCTATATTTGTTATTCAGAGTAAAAGTGGGCAAGAATCTTTATTTTTCCAATTGATTTGCTTTCGGGGAAAAATAATAATAATTCAAATATCAAGGTGTATTTGTCCTTCCTATATTGTGTTCACTTCTTTCATCTCAAGCAGCTCACTTGGGCTAACTTTGTAGTAAAGGTCTGAGAGTACTGGTGGTCTGCTAGATAACCCCTTCCCATCTTTGGTAAAAGCCCATTGCTCTAGGTGTCCAAGAGGAAGTGGAGAGAGAGGGGAGGAACTTGGAGAGGCAGCAAAATAAAAGAGACAAGTTTTCCAGATCTGGAAGGAAAGAGAAAACAGCATGCCACAAAGGTGAAATAGATCTGAACAAGGCTGAGCAACAGTGCCCTGAAGAGATATCAAGAAATGCAATGTTCTGAACCCAGGCACAGAAGGCCCCAGCCTCACCAAACACTCCTACACTCTTAAGAATGGCTCAGAAATAGCTGAACCACTAGACCTGAGGCCCCCATGCAAACTGAGACAACAGGTAACTCAGCGATGATCAACACAGTCTGATTACTGATGACTGAAAGAACTGCTCCAATGTTGTGGTGATGGGTCAAGATCCTAGGACTTTTGCACAAGCCCAAGGAGGAGAGAATTCCAATAATGACTAGAATTGAATGCCCCAACAAGGGCTCAAGGTCATAAAAATAAAGAGATGTATTTTTATTTCATAAAAATAAAGAGACGTATTGCTTGCACATTTGAGTTTGTGGAATAAGATATATACTCATCATAAGAACCAGGCTTTTTAGTTTCAGTTGATAGAAGATTTGTGGGCAATTAGATTAGGAAGAGAAAAAAACATTCTACATTTTATCTACTCCACACAGTCTGCCAAATCTGGTGAGGAGGAAAAATTTCCAGCTTGACTAGCTAGCAAGAATTTGTGCTCTCTTTCAGAAAAATGGGTCAGAAATATTAACTGAGGATATGCTTGTGAGGGAGAGACACATTGAATAATCAAATAGGCAAGTTTCCTAGATTTGGTAGCAAGTTCTAGCAAAAGTTAGAATTGCTGAGAAATGCTATGGGAACCAAGGGGGTGGTCTGTTCTTTGGTAAGATTGTGATGGATGTATGGTTTGTCATTAGGACCTAACTCTGGTATTCTTTGGCCATATTAAATTCTATTAGGAGCTCTAACCCTGGGGTGATGGGGTTCCCATGAAATTGCCTGGGACTTGATTTTCTCCCTTCTGTATCAAAATTTATCTCCTTTTCCAGGAACCTGCAAATTAATCTGATTAAAGAATGTACCATATTTGATAAATCTGGTCTTGATTCAACAGATTAACCTCTCCAAAATAAAATGTACATTTTTATGAGGCTCTTCACTGTTTTAACTTACATAAACACACATACAAACTACACACACACACACACACACACACACACAAACATACACACACCTACATAGGTAAGAATTTCAACAGGCACAGTTTTGAGACACAAATACTTCATTAAACCATAAATATGCACTCCGAATTCTAAAGATGGTCTCACCAATATAGCTCCTCTATAATGTATCTTAATAAAATTTAATACTGAAGAAAGTTTGTTCACCTAAATTCAATGCATAAATCAAATTTGACTTGTTTAGGAAACTTTCCCTACTCCACTTCTGTTTTATCTCCAGAGCTTTGAAGTACAAACATGTGAGAAGACTGCTTTTATGGGGGAAGCTGATGAAAATCCTGCTGAAGAACAGATTGAGATTGGAGCTAATTTCTGAGGCATGACTTTGGTGCCTTCTAATTTATAGAATCTATAAGAAAACTAGTCATATTGGCAAGAGACTGAGCTATTTTGAGAATACAATATGAGCTCTGATGAGTTGAGAGCTATTAATAAAGTTTTGGTATATTTTTATATTTTAAAACATTATTTAAAATACTGACATTATAATAGGCACACCCCTCCAGAATGTAAGCTATGAAGGCAGGGATTTTTGTCTATTTTGTTCACGGATGCAGCCTAAACCTCTGGAACAGTTCCTGGCAGATAGTATGATGCTAAAAAAAGTTGTTCATAGCAAATGTCTCTTAGAGACCCTGTTTTCAATTGTTTGGGGAATATATCCCACAGAATAAGTTTGCCAGGCTCAGTGGCTCACACCTGTAATCTCAACACTATGGGAGGCTGAGGTAGGTGGATTGCTTAAGCCCAGTAATTCAAGATCAGACTGGGCAACATGGCAAAACCCTATCTCTACCAAAATCCAAAAATAATTAGCCGGGCATGTAGAAGTAGAATTGTTAGCTAACATGGTGTTGAGGAACCTTCATATTATTTTCCTCAGTGGTAATTCCATTTTACATTTCCAGCAACAACACACAAAACTTCCAATTTTTCCGTATCCTTGCCAAAACTTGCTATTTTCTTTTTTTTTTTTTTTTTCTTTATAGTAGCAATCCTAATGGGTGTGAAGTAGCATCTCATTGTTTTGATTTGTAATTCCCTAATGATTAGTGATGCTGGGCATTTTTTCATGTGCATATTGGCCATTTATATATCTTCTCTCAAGAAATTTCTATTCATGTCCTTTGCCCATTTTTAAATTGAGTTTTTGGTTTTGTTGTTTAGTTTCAGGAGTTCTCTACATATTCTAAATATTAATTTCTTTTCAGATATATGATTTGCAAATATTTTCTCCCATTCTGTGGTTGTTTTTACTTTGTTGTGTTTAATTTGTGTCGAGACACAAAATTTTTTAATTTTCATGAAGTTCAATTTTCTATTTTTTTCTTTTGTTTCCTGTCTATTTTTTGTCATCCCCAAGAAATCATTACCAAATCCAGCCTTTTGAAGACTTCACCATACGTTTTACGCTGATTCTTATGGTTTTCAGCCTTATATTTAGGCCTTTGATCCATTATGAGTTAATTTTTGTATATGGTGTTAGGTAAAGATACAACTTCCTGGCCGGGCACGGTGGCTTACGCCTGTAATCCTATAACTTTGGGAAGCTGAGGTGGGTGGATCACCTGAGGTCAGGAGTTCAAGGCCAGCCTGGCCACCATGGTGAAACCCCATCTTTAAAAATAAAAAAAAATAAATAATTAAAAAAAAGATCCAACTTCCTTGTATGGTATGCGGACATCCAGTTTTTCTAGCACCATTTGTTTGAAAAGACTGTCCTTTCCCCATTGAATGGTCTTGTTAGCCTTGTAAAAAGTCATTTGATCATACATGTTTGGAGTTTATTTCCAGACTCCCAAATCTATTCTATCAGACTATATGCCTGTCTTTATGGCAGTACCACATTGTTTTGATTACCATTAGTCCATTTTTATTACGTAAAATCATGATTACAAGCTCATACTGTAATATTATATTTTATCCTTTTCCAATTCTTCCATAGCATTGTGTTCTTCTTCCACTAGAAAGGCAGACTGTTTGGAGGTATAATGGTAGCTGGGCAGTATAATAGTAGCTTAATAGTAAGTAGGCAGAAATGAAACAAACTTGAGAATTACGTAACCTTTCAGCTGTAGAATTCATATTGACGAGAAAGGTAAAGACTGCAGTTCCCTAATTCCCAGTCTTTTCACCGCAAGAATCCCTTTTGTAATATTTACTTATACATCCCATTACTTAAAAGTGTTTTGTCATGAAATGTATTTCCTAAGTGACAATTTTCTTGTTTCCCTATTTAAGTAATCAAATAAATATACAATTACAATGTAGAGTTTCTGATATGAAAGAGAAAGCCAGATGAGCAGCCTGAGTCAAACGTTTCTATAGATCACTGTACTTGTATTGTTAGTCAATGTGTGATTTATAATGTTTAAATATTGACACTTCTTTTTCAAGCCCTACTATTTAGATATCAAAGGGATGCCAGGTTGGAAATAATTGCCCTGAACATTTAAAAAACATATTCAAAAAAGTGTGCAGAAAAAGTTAGGTATGATTCCATCCTGAGTGCTTAATGAAAATAAGAATGCTGATCTTAGAAATCAGGAGTCCTAAATTCACTTCTTTCTGGCTTTGGTGTCCTTATTTTTAAAAAGCTGATTTTATCTACTATAAAAGAGGCAGCATGTTCAACTGCTTAAGACCAGAGCTTCTACAGAAATATTAGCTGAATTTTCATCCTTACTCCACTAAATTACTTAACCTCTCCAAGGTCATAAAAACCATTTTGCTGAAGATCCACGATTAGGGACAATCTTAAGAACAGACAGAGAAAAAGAAGACATACTGCATACAGAACAACAAATAGAAAAATTACCCAGACATTGTGTCAAGAACCAATGCAAGCCAGAAGACAGTGAAATGACTTTTAAAGTGAAAGAAAAATAAAAGCCGATTTAGAATTCTACATCCACAAAATCATCCTTCAGCAATAAAGGTAAAATATAGATAAGTTCTTCATTTGGAAAAGGAACCTCCTAGAATTGTTATAGAAGATTAAATTATTTAATTGAGAATGAAGATATGAAACTTCTCAAGTTGTTTGCAAGTGGAATTGAGAAGACAGGCTTGTAAACAGAAAATTTGTAAAACAATTTTACAAAAGGAGATATCATAAAATGATAATATTGAATCCAAGTGCTACTTTGGATAATGGATAAATAGAGGGTGCTACAGGAGAACACAAGAGGGACTCCCTGGAAGTGCTGAGGTATCACGGAAATCTTTTTAGATGAGCTGCACACAAGCAGTATCCTAAACAATAGAAAGAATAATTTTGTCAAGTTTGGCTGAGGGCTGGGGAAGTTACATGAAGAGAGCTCACTATAGCATCTTGAGCAAGGCATTGGATTAATCTGAGCCTCAGTCTTTTTAGTCTTAAAAATGGGGGGATAATAGGCTGGGTTCAGTGGCTTATGCCTGTAAGCCCAGCACTTTGGGAGGCCAGGGCTGGCAGATCACAAGTTCAGGAGATTGAGACCATCCTGGACAACGTGGCGAAACCTTGTCTCTACTAAAAATAGAAAAATTAGCCGGGCATGGTGGCATGTGCCTGTAGTCCCAGCTACTCTGGAGGCTGAGGCAGGAGAATTGCTTGAACCTGAGAGGTGGAGGTTGCAGTGAGCCGAGACTCTGTGTCAAAAGGAAAAAAAAATGGTGATAATAATACCTTCTTCGCTGGGTTATGGTTGGAATTGATGAAATGAGATAATAGAAAACTGCGTTATAAACTGTAATGCCTTATATAGAGGAAATGTTTAAAAAGTATTGCCTATTAGTATTTGTCCTGCTTTAGGAAACAAACAATATTCAGAAGAAGTAGAAAAGGAACATAGCATTTTCTATTCATTACAGAAGACTGAAATGATGCTTTAGTTAACCACTCTAGCCTGAAACATTAACTGCATTTCTGCCAAAAAAATACTAATTTTATTCAATCATAACAAAGATTTAATTACAGTGACATACATAAAAACCAAGAGACAGCCACTCGTGAAGAGGAACAAAGAATGTAAGTTTTTAAACTTTCAGGTAAAACACAGAGCTGGCAGAGTAATTAATACAGTGCAACTTGATGTTTAATGCTTGACTGGAAAATGTAAGAAGAGGGGCACAGGGTCAATTATCTCTAAACCTGTTTCCCTGTTCCCTTGCCAAATGAAATGCAATCAATAAAATGAGTTTACTAAGTGATTGCTGAATTGAAATAAAAGCAACTGAAGCTGCTTTCCAGAAGGTTGATGTCCTGCAAACACACATACAGAAGAACGTATCACTCAGATGATCATCTCCTCCAAGAAACTTTTCTGACCTTCCCTCATTGCTAATGTTCTTCCAGTCCCTTTGCCTCCTTTGTCAAGCATGCTTGAATCATAGTGCTTAACACAGCTGTAAGAAGACCCTTCACAGCTGTAAGAAGACCCTTTCTGTTTGAGACGGAGTCTCACTCTTGTCACCCAGGATGGAGTCCAATGGCACAATCTCAGCTCACTGTAATCTCCGCCTCCTGGGTTCAAGCGATTCTCCTGCCTCAGCCTCCGGAGTAGCCAGGGTTAGAGGCACCCACCACCACGCCCAGCTAATTTTTGTATTTTTAGTAGAGATGGGGTTTCACTGTGTTGCTCAGGCTTGTCTCAAACTCCTGACCTCAGTTGATCCACTCATCTTGGCCTACCTAAGTGGTGGGATTATAGCCATAAGCCACCACGCCTGGCCTCCTCTATGCATTTCTATGAGCTTCTGAACACTGCATGTAACTGACTGCATCTATTTCTCTGCAACTTAACACAATGTTCCTGAACTATTGTAGACACTCATTTAAATATTTACTAAGCTACAATGATGTAAAACAGAACTAAGATTGGGGTCTAAGAATTCCCACTTGCCTTCAAAGTTAATGGGGATGCTCTTTTCCAAACCTAAAATTGGAACAAATAGTGTATCAAGAAAATGACCTGTTTGATATACAGCAGTCTCAGAGAACAGAAAATATCTTGAGCACAGTAGGTTTTAAATAAATATTTGATGGAGATATAGTGAACAATAATGTTTATTAATTGTAACTTGGAACTTATTCAAGAAACTGGGAGAAAAATTTAACTGCGTCTGGACATTCTTTCACAATTTAGTAAAGACATTATTGGACTTCAAAACTTTTGCAACAGGGGTTGCAATGAAAGTATTTTCTCAATCCTAAAGACATTTCATTTAACCAGAAGATCATTCCATAGAAATATGGGTGTGGTTTTTTGCTGGATTTCTTAATGTTTTGCAATGTATTAAACATACAGGATGGGAAAGTATTGAGAGTTTCTATCACATAATAATCAAAGACACTTCTGCTCTAAGAAGTAAAAACATGAGCTTTGCCCTATTGCTTGAAAAACAGGAAGCACAAAAACCAAATATTTCAACCAAGTCTTTATTTTTATCCAGAACCACATCTAAGTCAGACTACAGAGTCTGAATTGCAGAATCAAACCAGTAAGTGTGAAGTCACAGACCAGCTTTCTCAGCCCTTCGTCTCTTTTAAATTTCTTTTAAAAATTTTTAATAGTCACATAAAAATGTAAATATGTAAAATAAATATGTAAATATGTAAAATAAATATGTAATTGTAGATATTTGTAGGGTATAATTTGACATTTTGATACATGTATATGTTGTATAATGATCAAATTAGGGTCCCTTTAGTCTCCACTGCCTTCAGTAATTTGCACAGTGACCTGTGATACCTGCACATGAAGCTTTGTTACTGATAGGGAGTGCCAGTAAGGCCTAAAGTGTGAAAAAATATATATTTTCAAGATAATTTTTCCCTGCAAAAGCCCTATTACTGACATCTTGCATTTTATTATTATCATTAGTCTTTTAAGGAACAATTGGACTCACTACCAAGCTATCAAAGACAACTCTGATTCATAAAAATAAAGACAATGCCATCTTACATTGGCCGAAGTGATAAGAAACTGATCGTGCCTTTTGGGCATCTCAAAAAATAAAGAAGAGAATTCCCGCACGCAGGAGTAGTTCCTATAAGGCAACAACACTTGTTCTGGCAATGGGAATCAGTGAGCAAAGCCCTGGTGCACTTCTATCAGGAAGCAACATAGCAGGTATAAAAACAGAACCAAAAGCAATAGGAAGAGAAGATACAACACACCTATAGATACCGTAATAAAGAAATCCAATTAACATATATTCACCATGTTCACAATCAAAAAAAAGGGTTTTTCATTCTTTCATTGCCCTCAAAAATGTCAAAAATTTCCTTTCTGTTTCTAAAGGATCCAGACAGTTGTGCTCCAAAAGCTGGGTTTTATAATGGCCAGGCGTGGTGGCTCACGTCTGTAGTTCTAGCACTTTGGGAGGCCTAAGGCAGGCAGATCATGAAGTCAGGAGTTTGAGACCAGCCTGGCCAACATGGTGAAACCCCATCTCTACTAAAGATACAAAAAATTAGCTAGGCGTGGTGGTGCATGCCTGTAATCCAAGCTAGTTGGGAGGCTGAGACAAGAGAATCACTCGAACCCAGGAGGTGGAGGCTGCAGTGAGTCGAGATCAAGTTTGAGCCACTGCACTCCAGCCTGGGTGACAGGGAATTAAAAAAAAAAAAAAAAAAAAAAAAAAAAAAAAAAAAAAAAAAAAAAAAAAAAAAAAAAAAAAAAAAAAAAAAAAAAAAAAACACTTGGATTTTATTATTATCACAGGATTCCTTCCTGCACATTATTAAGGCTATTTATAATTTTTTTAACCCATAAGATGTTTTAGAGCCATCAATTAAGATGATTTAAAACAAATAATGTTCAGTTGTTGAATAGCCTCACAGCATTATTGCCAAATGACTCAAATCATGTAAGGGTGGTATTCCAACAAAAGGAAAGGTTGCCCTTTAAAACTTAAGTTGTTTTGTTGTAGATGTTAGGTTCAAAACCTTAAGATAAGTAACTAGACCTGTTTTCTCATTCGGTTTATGTTACAGGTTCTTGTTTAAAAGCGTCACAAAAGGGTCTAAAATGAAAAGCCCTTCGATGATGTTGCCTTCTTCTTAACACAGTCTGCAAGGCTAGTGGTGGTCGTAACAGCAGCAGCAGCAGCAGTGGTCAAATCTAACATGCACAACTGCAAGCACTGTTCTAAGCACTTACCACATATTCTCATTTAATTCTCACAACTACTCTATGAGGCATATACTTTTTGTAATCCATTTTGCAGATGAAAAAGTAAGTGTAAAAGGTAATATAATTTGAATCCAGTTTCTCTGTTTCCTTGGTCCATGTTCTTAACCTCTAAGCTGTAATATCTGCAGATGAGCTGGACCCTCCATACTTCTGGAAACTAACTGCATGCCACCCTTTCTGTCATCCTTTGCAATATTCCAGCTGCACGACTTTCTTTCTGACCCTCAAACATGCCTATGTCTTTTCCCATACACATCCTTTCCACATGTTCCTCCTTCTGTCTAAAGTGTTTTCCCATTGTTAGAACAATCTCTTTCTCATCTCTTAGGTCTCAGTGTAAATGCCACCCGAGAAGAGAGTTTATCTCCAACCATCCCGTTTAAACAGACTCTTCTCTCTCCCTTTTATTTTCTGTCATTGCACCTTTGTTTACTGTCTTCTTAGAATTCATCACGATTTGAAATTATTGTCTTTTTATTTGTTCTCGTATTTATTTGTCTTTATTAGTAGACTAGGCTCCAGTGACTTGCTTTGTGCCCTCAGCACCCAGAATGATGACTGGCACAAAGTAAGCACTCAAAAAATAGTTGATGGATGAATGAATAAATGAGTGAATGGTTTTCTAAATATGTTTTAAAATGCATGCCTTAATTCTGAATATTGGAGGTATCTTCTCAGCCACTCACTGATTGTATGCACATGGGTGATTGGAATGGATGGTCTTGGAAGGGAGGTAGTCTGGTGTGAAACTGTGTAATCACAGAGTTGATGACTACTTAACATGATGCTTATAGAGGAGATAGAAGTACTGAATGGATAAATACACATATATCACTCTTAGAATTATCTCCAACCTTAAGATGTTAAGATTTTACCCTCTCAAGGCCAGTTGTCAAAAACTCTCTCCTTGAATATTCACTACTTATTGTTCCTCCCAAAGCAGCTCAGTCCAGAATCACCAGGAAGCTCTGTGAGAAAAATCCTCCTTACCCTGAGCTGGAAACACCACTCTGTCATTTCCAATCATGTCTTCCTTCTACCTCTTGAAACCATGCAGAATCCATGTGGTATGGTTGGCTGGTCCCCACCTAAGTCTCATCTTGAATTATAGCTCCCACAATTCCCAAGTGTTGTGGGAGGTAATTGAATCATGGGGGTGGGTCTTTCCTGTGCTATTCTTGTAATAGTAAATAAGTCTCATGAGATCTGATGATTTTATGAATGGGAGTTCCCCTGTTCAAGTTCTCTTCTTGCCTGCTGCCATGTAAGATGTGCCTTTCGCCTTCCACTACAATTGTGAGGCCTCCCAGCCACATGGAACTGTGAGTCCGTTAAACTTCTTTTTCTTATAAATTACCCAGTCTCAGGTATGTCTTTATCAGCAGCATGAGAACAAACTAATACATCATGAAATATTTTTCCTCAAATATAAAAATAACTGTCCCTGTTAAAGTAGCCATGACTGAACCCAGAGTTATGCAAGAATAGCATGTTTTCCATTTGTGATTCTATACTTTTGATTAAGTGGCTATAAATGTGTCATTGAATAAACAGGAGTCAAACAAAATAAAATAAATTTAGGCACTTAAATGTTGATGTGTTTACGTATCTAAATCAATCATTAAATAGTTTTTGGCAGCCATTTCTCCTGGTTGATTCATAAATTGCTTATAGACAAATCCTAAATCTTTTCAAAAATGCTTCTATGAGGTTACTTCTAATTATGACATTTCTAGGGAAAGTTTTTACATTAATCCTGCATTAAACATCTTTTTATTCTATTTGGTGGTTTCAACTGTGAGTGAATTTACCCACCATGGGACAAGAGTGATGTCTGGAGACATTCTGGTTGCCCTAAGGGGTAGTCAGGAGGGGTGTTACTGGTGGGTAGAGTCCAAAACGCTGCTAAACATCCTAAAATACACAGAACAGCAACTCCCTCCCCTTAACCCCCACTCCGACCCGCCCCCAACCCAGGAACATACACACAAAACAAAGAATTCTCTAATCCAAAATCCAAAATATCCATAGTTGCAAGTCTGAGAAACACCATTTGCCCAGTGAGTCTCAGTGGGAGGTGGTACTGCCCCCTTGTGGTAACTTTGGAAATTCATAAGTGGTTTTTACTTACGATGCCCTAGAATCCACAGGAGAAACCCACAATTTGAATAATTGTCCTTCAACCCATGAGCCTTCAAATCTCCCACCAGCCATTCAGGCAGGAAAAAAATATGTACATATTATCTCAGCCTAGAACCAAAGTCTGTTTTATATGTAAACAAATTATTTATTTTTGCATGGCTATACATTACATTTGCTGGAAATTTAACAAACATGTAAATTAAGGAAAGTGTGTATTTTATTTTGTTAAAAACTTTACAGAGAGTTGTTCACCACTTTGGAAAACTGAGTCAGTTGATAAGACCACCATCAGTGGCACCAGAGTGATCTGTAAAACATATCAGTACCAGTATTTGTTTTCAATTGTTTCATCAATGATTTCAGGATGAGAAACAAGCACTTCACATCTTCAGTTCCACTTACTGTGTAGCCCCTTTCCTGCAGGCATCTCCAGCTTGGACAGCTCCAGCACTCACTCATTAAAGCACATATTATTTCATCATACATTTTTACCCTATCTTTTCTTTATATTATAGTTAGGATGCTATATATACTTGCATAGATACACATAATTATGTGTGCAGATAGGTTATATTATTGACGGATTTCATTTCAGCATAGCGAGGGAGCAGTAGGAAATATTTGGTATGAGAAGGAAAGCATTGTATGTAATAGGGTTATAAATCACTACTCTTCCCCAACATAATATTTTGGGACATTGATTCTGTTTTCCACCGTAATAAGCAACCCTCACAGCATCTTGCTCTTTGCAAATGTGAGTGAGATACCATTAATAGCTTCACCCAAATAACTGGTAAAGATGCTAAATATAGAGCGAATGATTTGCGCTGGGTAGCAGAATCACTTTTCTGCATGTGCTCCATGGAATTCCACATCTGCGTTTAACCTACCTTCTTAACACAACTTTGTACAAAAGATGGCCCTGGAAAATTCTCACAAATCAGGGGCCAATCACACTTCGCAATGGAGCCATCATCTCCTGACCCCTCCTCCCACTACTGACGACACTTGGACATTTCCAGTAAAGTTTTTATAAAATAAATAACCATTTGAATCATATGTAAGACCTTTTACAATAAAGAGAAGAGAAACTTTCCAAAAATTTTGACAGTAGGTGGATAAGAATCAAAGAAAAGAAGATATAATTTTGAAGAGAATGGAGAATGATACTTCTCTCTAGGTGGCATGAATGCTCTGGCAGATTTTCTTTCCGAAAACTCTCCGTGAGTCCATATTGAACAATGCAATGCCAAATATTTTATATATTCAAGAAGTCCAAAATCATTCCCAGAAATCTGGATTCTTTGAAGCACCTTGTATGAGGATTGTTTCAGAATTAAATAGACCCCAAAAGAAATATATTATCATAAATTTCTAAATTATATTTTCAGATGATAACTGGACTTTTCTTCATTGTGTAATTTATTTTATATCAAACTAATTCACTAGTAAGACTATTTAACTAGCTCTTGTTGTCNTTAAATTCGTAAGAGAAAGCTTAAATTTTCAGTGGTATAATAGTAAAATAGAAAAACCATAACAGAAATCCTCTATTTCTATTACAGGCTACATTAACAAAAACCCTCGAGTAAGGCTAAAAGTATCCGCGTGCACCTTAGAGTGAGGTGGAGGTGACAGAACTATTTAAATTCTACTTTTAAATGCATAAAATGTTAACTTGAAAATAGTTTATCCCTAAATATAACCCTGTTTTAAAATGTATAATTTTAATTGGCATTTAAAGCTTTTCTAAGTTAGATAAATACACCAAAGAAAACTCTGTCTTTATCCTAAAGTATCTATTGGTGGTTTATTCCACTTATTCCTTGTGATGCTAAAGAAACAAGTTACCAAAATTACAGGGAATTAAGGTGTTGAAATTACAGCATAAAACGTGTTTTTTATTCCTTCTAAAATTATAGGTAAGAAAACTACTGTCTACAGAAGTGAAAATCACTAGTTGTCTCACATGTTAAGCCCAATTTTGTTTCCCTGTAAATACTTATAAAACTCATACCATGAAAACAAGAGAACCATAAGCCATAAGAGATGTGTGGCATTCCACGGAGCTACCAGAGACTAATACTTTCATCTGAACCAAGGACAATCAATCAACACCATATCCTTTGAAAAATAAGAAAAGGGGAAAAGGAGGGAGGGTAGATGGAAATGGCAGGTGAAAAAGCCTCCACAAAACCTTGCATCATTGATACCTACATGTGTCCTTTATTCTTTTCATCTCATCCAAAATCTTTTTCTCCACAGCTCAGCAGACTTTAGAAGTCACAGCTCCATATCTTGGGCTTGAAGGAAATTAGATACAGGTGTATGGTACAACTGTGACCTTATTTGGACACAGCATCTTTACAGATATAATCAAGACGAGACCATATTGGATGAGGGTGGGCGCCAAACTGAGTGGCTGGTATTCTTACAAGAGGGAAATTTAGACACATACTCATAGAGGAAAGATAACCATGTGAAAATGTAGGCAAAGATCGGAATGCAAGTCCAAGTCATGGAATGGCAAAGGTTGCCAGTAACCACCAGAAGAGGCAAGGGAAGCTCCTCCCCTAGAGTTTTCCGAAAAAGTATGGCTCTGCTGACACCTTGTCTATAGAGCTGGGAGTAAAAAATTTCTCTTGTTTGAAGCCACCAGTTTGTGGCAATGTGTTCCAGCAGACCTAGGAAATGAATGCATATAGTCACACTTCTTGCAGATTCTGACTTAATAGGCTTGGGGAAGTTGGGATGAGGAAATTTGCTTTAACTCCTTGAGAAGCAGCTTTCTAGGTATATATTGCAAGAAGTTGGGCCTAGGAGTCTTCGTTGTAACAAACAGACCCCAAGAGATGTTTATATGTACTATATACAGTTTGAGAAGTACTAGACATCTGAATGATCTGAAGAAATTCACCCCAATTTCCTCCAATTTTCCCAAATGTTCCTGCTCTTGATTATTATGTAGCATCATGTCAGAGCCCTAGAGCTAGACAGTCTTAGACCAGCAAGCCTTGGGGAAAGTCACTTGATGTGTTTGAGCTAAGTCTCTGAGTCTCCTCCTCTGTACAGAGAACATGCAATAATTCCTGCCTGGAGGCACCATGAAACCACCATGGGATTGTTGAGAAGAACAAATTAATTCACGCCAATAAAGCGCCTTGCACAAAGTAAGCTCTTAACAATACTGAACTCGTATTTCTTATTTTCCCATTTTATCTCAATTAAAATTCATTCTGAATCACAGTTTAAATCTGGGAATAAATTGACTTTGTCTCCATAACACTAATATTAAAACTACTGAAGCAATGGCTGTTGTTTATGACATGGTGACAACAGGTCTTTCACATAGCATTAGTTTTAGGTGGGCCTTCTTATTTCCATTTACAGGGGGAAACTGAAGTTCAAGGATGTTAAGCAACATGACTAAGATATTAGAAACTTGAAACTCGAGCTCATCTGATTCCACAGCCCCTGCTTATATTCTATGGCTGTGTGCTTATGGCCTAGAAGGGACAAGAATACCAGAAGGTTTCCTCTAGGCTTTCCTAGGTGATGAGTTCCTCTTATAATTTAATCTCTTTTAATGTATCATTAATATCTTATCTTGCATTATTGTGGTGTCTGACTGCACTTTTATTTCTGTAGAAAACTTAACTGGGATGGTAAAAGGAAAGGAGGGAGGAACTAGAGAAGTCATTGGCTAATTGTTTGCTATTTAATGATCTTCAGGAGACCAGCAGCATCTACAATACAAAAAAGATAATTACAAATTAAGAATCTCAGTCCCGGCTGGGCTCAGTGGCTCACTCATGTAATCTCAGCACTTTGGAAGGCGCAGGCGGGTGGATCACAAAGTCAGGAGTTCAAGACCAGCCTGGCCAAGATGGTAAAACCCCACGTCTACTAAAAATACAAAAATTAGCTAGGCATGGTGGCAGGCACCTGTAATCCCAGCTACTCCAGAGGCTGAGGCAGGAGAATCACTTGAACCCCAGAAGGCAGATGTTGCAGTGAGCTGAGATCACTCCACTGCACTCAAGCCTGAGCAACAGAGCAAGATTCAGTCTCAAATAATAATAATAATAATAATAATAATAATCATCATCATCATCATCTCAGGCCCTTCCCTAGACCTTCCGAATCAGAACCTGCATTGAAGGAGATCCCCCATGCAATTCATATGTAAACTAGATTTTGAGAAGCCTTTGATTTATTCAGCTCAGAGAGTAGGTAGCTGCAGAGGTGGTCCCAGCACAGATGAATATATTGCTATACAGAAGTTTCTAATATTTCCTTCTAGAGTAATAATTTTCTATTACGATGGTGTGGTGGGGATGGGGAGGGGGCGTGAAATGTGTGGAAAGAAAACTGAGACTACACCATGGATGAAAAAGAAAGAAAGGAAAACAAGTCCTAAATATGGCCTATATCAGAGTACCATCTGTGATTCAGGAAATGACTCCGAAAATAGGGTCAGAGCTATTTCAATGAGCAAAATTAGATCCAAGTATAGAGTTAGAAATATGGAAGAATACACACAGGTCCATTCCTGGCACAGGGTTAAAAGTTCTTATATATTTGGTGAATGAAGTCAGAATCAATAAATGATAATAGTGAGAGCTAACATTTATTGAATGACTACATCCTATAAGGCAATAAACTAAATCTATTACATACATGAGCTCATTTAATCCTCTCGACAATCTTGAGAGGTTTTTAATAATTGAAGAGGCTGTGGCTTTGTGTGTAATTTTCCATGATAGCATCAGGTTAGCAAGGACACAAACTGTCTTTGGATCTCTGAAATCGTTCATAGGTCTTCCCACATATTAGCTGATTGACTGACAGATCTGACTGCCTTGGGAGAAATAAAATCTGAAATAGTATTTGTCTACATGTAAAAGCTCAAATACAGTAAAATCAGTCTCTAAACTGCAAAAAGGCACTGGGGCTACACGAAGGCTTAATGTTGACTTGGGGAGATGGGCACATACAGAGAAAGTTCAGTGGAAGCACACCTTCCCTCTCCAGCCTTCGGACTTTGAAATTGAGATCAACAGCATTGTTGGAATACCTATAAAACCCACAGCCCCTAACCCATATCTCTACATCTGCAACTCCACTAGATATGAAAAGTTATGCCTTCATTATTTCTGAGGACTGAACAATGAATAGACAGCGAGAGGAGGGGAGATAAAAACTTTTGCCAAATAAGGCACCCAGCCTGGAAAAATATGCACAACTGTCAAAGATCTCTGGCCACTCAGATATTCCAGCACTCTGAGCAGCTTTTCCAGCACTTCCAGTGTCTTTCCCTGAGCCTGAAATAGCTGATCCACTCAGGGTTCGTGCCTTGTGGGAAATTAGCAGTGTTTCATTTAATCTCAGGGCCCTCAAGAAGTAGCTCTGCTAAGAAATTCACACAGTCGTCTAGGGTTGGTTGGGGTGTTCTCCTGAGTGACAACACATTTTGTGATCTTCGAGACCAGGTCATATAGACACACTTTGTGTTAATATTTGTTTAAAATATGGTAATAATACCTAAACCATCTAATTTCCATTTGTCCCATTGTTCCAATTTACAAATATCCAGCTTTCCATGTCATTGGTATATCAATCTTTCTGAACTGCTAGATGTTTGCTTAATTTGTCATTATTGTTTTGTCTATCAAAGAAGATGAACAAAGATATCTTCTAAAATCCTTTCAAAGCAAAAGGCTCTATAAACTTAATACCAAAACTAAATTTTTCAAAAGCTCTAAAACTTTTAAACCTTCCATTGTTACAAATTTGCTAGCACTTTTATGCAGCACTTTACATGCTCATCATCTTTCAATATTGCACAAACACATGGAATTTTCTCCGTGTACAAAACCTTATGGGGACGAACTATTGTTGTCCCCATTTTATAGATGTGGAAATGAAAGTTCAGAAAGATGAAGTAATTTGCCTAAAATCACACAGTCAGCATGTCAACGAGGAACCAGAATTCAACATCAAGTCTGTGACTCCCAGGCTCATTTTTTTTTTTTTTTTTAATTATCACAACATACCCTGTTACTTTTGCACAAGACTACACTAAAAATTTCTAAGGATACCCTTCCTACTCACCCAAAATTATGTTACTTTTTGGCTGCAAACTCATGATTGAGTACCCTTAATATGATTGAATGCTGATCCAAATAAATGTTTGCAAAGATATCTTTCGATAAATCTAGTCCAATACAATTACGACGATCAAGAAAAAAATAATGAAATGAAATCTCTACTGAGGTTGCCACCCTATAAAAGGAAATCTCCACTGACTGGTTCCAACACCATATATGTCCAAATCTCCCCACTAGCCTTTTTTTAAAAAAGTAGCTGAGAGACTTGGAATTTGTTATTTTCCCAAGTGGGAGCCAGAATATCAAAAATTTATTTTGATGAAAAGAAAACAAATCATTATGATTCTTAAAGAAGGACTTGTAGTTATTTTATTTAAGAACAATAGATACAGTTTGATCCTTATTTTCAAAATTACACTGCAGGAATTCAGTTTTATTCAGCTTAAACACACACACAGGCACGCGTGCGCGCGCGCGCGCGCACACACACACACACACACACACACACCCCAAACTGACTTCACAATATGGACTTTATAAATCTGAAAAGTAAAAGGGCATGTAAACATCATTCCAAAAAGAGCATTCTCATGAATGCAACTCAAGTATTAAAAAAAAAAAAAAGCACCTTCCACGTTTCTGCAAAGTTTGTGCATTTGATTTTTTAAAATTCTGTCTGTCTTTAATGTAGAAAATTAATTTTTTATGCCACAGTATACATTTTTTAATAGAAAAGGTTGTAGATCATTTATCTCATATATAAAGTGTATGTGTAATCACATAAACTGAAAAGTCAAATATTAAAAGATTTTTGACCTAGGACTTTCACTGTTTGGAATCTATCCTATAAATAAATAAATAAATAAATAAAACATGAGAAAATGTGTACAAGAATATAAACTGCAGCATTGTTAATGCTTGCAGAAAACAAACCAAAATAACTATCATTATCAATAAGCTGAGGTACATGAATACTGTGGAGTTACTATTCCACAGCTATTAGAAAGACCAATATGAACTGATCTGGAAAGAAGCCTGGGTACTATTATTAAGCAAAAACAGAAGGTTACTGAGGAGTGTTATGGAATTTTTTTACTTTGGGTGAAAAAAAATAAAATAAAACCTTCCAAATGGGCAGGTGTCTACATATAAAGATTTACGGAAACATACAGAAAGTTTAACATTAGCTATCTGCTGGAGGACAAGTAGAAAAGATTGGGAGGAGAAAATAAAATGTATATGTCTTTATTATCTGGTAACCAGCATACATTGTTTTTGCAATTAAAACAATCAAGGAAACAGACATAGGCTAAAAAGAGATTAAAGTCAGCAAGTCTGAGACATATCATAAAAGCATGTCTAGACTTTCAAAATGCTGAGTAGGGATTTCAGACCACAAAAATAAAATAAAATAAAACTTTTTTTTTTTTTTTTTTTTTTTT
>NW_016107412.1:5155233-5199063 GCF_001604975.1 Cebus imitator
TGATTTTTTGTATTTTTAGTAGAGACGGGGTTTCACCATGTTGACCAGGATGGTCTCGATCTCTTGACCTTGTGATCCACCCGCCTTGGCCTTCCAAAGTGCTGGGGTTACAGGTGTGAGCCACCGCGCCCGGCAAAATAAAACTTTTAAAAAATTTTCTTAATTGCTCTAATATCAAGAAGCCCAGAGAGTCCACTGTGTGTCCCCTCTTGTGTGGACAACTCTCCTGATGCCCTGGAGTCAGATGGTAAAGCTGGGTAACCAGGGGATTTAAAGGTAAGATGCTTCAAACCCTGCTGCTACATTTTGGGAATTTGTCTTGGCCTAGATAACAAACTAGAAGATCAGAGAAAATAAAAGGCATTACTATTTATTGCTTGCTTCACCATGTCTAATGGAGGCTAGATTTTCTTTTTTGGCCCTGCAGACACTGGAAAGCACAGTCAACATTCGGTCTACCCTTGGTTCTCTGGCAGTCACAGACAGTGTAACATTTTTTTTTTCCTGACTTAGGAAAAATATTGACTACTGTCCCAGAGAGCATTTCTATATATTAATAACTTCAAATAGATATATCACAGAATTTCAAAACACTTTTTATAAAAGCATCTTATTGTCAAACAGGGCATGAAAATATTAACTGTTCTAAATTCTCTAGTTCCCTTCTTGCCTGTTTAGGCCAAGGAATAACATTAATCCAAAACTGACTTGTTTTGACCCAGAGTACAACTTCCTTTTACCACTGACCCTTGATTGCTGAGACAAACCAAAATAAGTACATTTCTCCTCAGCGCTAAGTCACAAATGATGCCAGCAGCAAGACTGCTTCAAATCCAGGCCCCTGGGAGGCTTCACATGAGAAGGATCACAGACTGATGAAATAGCCTTTTACAGGAAGGCTGAATGGCACTTTCTGAGGGATTATCGATCCAAAAACGTACAGTCCATTAGATCCGACCCACAATGTAACCCTGTGTGGTATAAACCAGATTACTCTTTACCCTAAAATTTTTGAGAAGCAGTTTATATTCAGAGTATCTCATAAAACACTTTGCCATTCTCTTAAAAATATTTAGATATATGTAAATAATCATATTAACTCGATTAACATATTTTTATAATGGGAATCTCAGATTACAACAGACCACATTAAGATTTAATTAACTACATTCTAGAATCACAGAATTATCAAGGAGATTAAACAACCTATTATGAGTTTCATTTATTAACTGATCTAACTTTTCCTATAATAATGTTCTTTTAATTTGTTATGGGGGTAGAAGGGAGTAAATAGGAAGCCATTCCTTTTGTCTTCCTCACATATATATCTTTTTACTACTATTAATTTCCTATTATTTCTCTGTTTTCTTCTCTCAGCCAAGTATGAGTCCAGAGGTTTCCTCACAGGGGTTTTAGGAATTTCCCTCAGTCTATTATCAATGTTCAAAGAACTCTCCACGCAAGCTGTACTAATTGTTTCTCTATTCTTTAGGGCAAACACTGGAGAAGAAAATTTAACTTCAGCTTTTTAAATACATTCCCCAAAACCACTACTAACTGGAAAAAATGTAAGACCATATGTATTTGATAATACACTTTTCAAACATATGAATCCTGATATTAAGAAAGTTATATATTTGACAATATATTTTAAAATTCAACGAAAATCCATTTCACACTCCTAGTGTAGCCCACGATTGTTAAATATTATACTTCTGCTGCCATCTTGTGGTAATTGTTGAAATCTCTCTCTATCTCCCCCTGTATCTTCTCCCCACTGTACCCCCTATTTTTGGTGTCTTTCCTACCTTTAAGAGGGTACTTCTATTCAAACCTTAAAGATTCCCTTTCTTAAGCCATTGGGGAGATGACCTGAACTATGCTCTAGAAAGAGAAGGGAATGTTTGCAGACTCCTCATTCTGCATGTAATATGCTTCTTTCCTCTTTATATTTTTCTCATTTAACAACAAAGCCATTCCTTTTAACAATATAATTTTTTAAAAAAATTCACAGGTATAATTTTGAATAATCTAGTTATTTTTTCCTAAAAGGAAAGGGAACAGATTAAGGGAAAATAAATGTGCATTCTATCAAATATTTTTTTCCCTTCCAAACTTTTTCTAAATTGTTTCTTTACAAAGAAAGGGGTGGGGGAAGCATCATGCATTCTGCTATAAAATGCCACATGACAGAATGGCCCGTCAAACCATAGTCACCTACTGTCAGGAATCAAGAAAGATCCTGGAGGAGGAGACAAGAGACCTCACTGCAGAGACAGTATGGGAAGTCAGAGCTCCCCAGGGAACCCAGGCTGGAAGGAGTGGGTACCCCAGCATCCTTTATTATTTCTAGGCTGGCCGGTGCCAGTTCTGCTATGGACCTCACTGTCTCATGACAAGACAGTTTATAAATCTGAAGGAGGATGAGAATCGAATGTTTTTCTGGTGATGTACTAATGTGAGAATTTTTTAACCAGAATGACTTATCCTCAAAGAAAGATTATATTTTATGAAAACCACCATCTCCATCTATCTCTATGTCCCCACTGCAATTCCCATGAAGAAGTTGACAAACAGCATGTAATGAGTCATTCAAACACAGACACAGAGAGAACTCGGTCAGAATTCTTCAAACAGGGCAGTGGCGAGCAGAAACACAAACCAGGGAAGCAATCCATTTCATTCCTTGTTGAAAATGATTTTAGATCAATCTTTCCCAAACCTTTCTTGTATACCCATATTGACATTATGCACAATATGTATTTGTATTTAAAAAAAATCTATGAACTCCTGATACTTAGCCTTACTCTCAGCAACATAGCTACACAGCATGGATTGGATGTGATTGTTGTATGTTTTCTTCCAACACTTATTAAAATGTCTATAACTATGAATTAAATTCACTTGTCTACCACATAGAAACATTCCTGGTGCCACCAATTATACGAATACCACACTTTGGGAATCATTGTTATAAAACGTAGGTGCTGGCTAAGTAGAATTGAGTGAATCTTACAACATTTACTTATAAATAAGTAGCTTTAAGTGACACAGAGTCAACATTCTGATTTTTAGAACCATAGCTCAGATCAGAGGCTCTCAAACGTTTTATGCACAATATGTATTTGTATGCCTCATTAAAAAAAAATCTATGAACTCTTGATACTTAGCCTTACTCTCTGCAACATAGCTACACAGCATGGATTGGATGTGATTGTTGTATGTTTTCTTCCAACAGTAATTAAAATGTCTATAACTATAAATTAAATTCACTTGTTTACCACATAGAAACATTCCTGTTGCCACCAATTATACAAATACCACACTTTGGGAATCATTATTATGAAACATAGGTGCTGGCTAAGTAGAATTGAGTGAATCTTACAACCTTTACTTATAAATAAGTAGCTTTAAGTGACACAGAGTCAACATTCTGATTTTTAGAACCATAGCTCAGATCAGAGGCTCTCAAACATTTTTTTCTGCAGTGATTCACAAAATAGATAACATTCCCATGTGCAACATACTCTGGTGGAAAGACAAGACTGCCTGTGGATTGTGTGCAATTTCCTGCCATATATTTGTAATCTTCCCAGTCAAGAAAGCCAATTGGAATGCAAGAAAATGGCTATCCCTAGGGAGGTGTCTGTGAGTGCACTCAATGTTATTTTTTGAGAAACAAATTATTCATGAATTTTGATTTTTAAGCCATTATTTACTCGTTTCTACCTCGCAACAAATCAAATACACACCATTGTGTCTTGGCACCACAGTTAAAGTCAGCCAGAGTAAAACATAGGATATTGGATTGAATATTTTGGAGTGATATTTTTCTCTGAGAGGAGACTGAATTGAGTATGAACTGGTTTTATTCTTGGGAAGTCTTCAGGGTTTTTAAAATTTGCTTTTAAAACATTCTAGATAGTGCTGCTCTTACCTCTTCTCTGAAAAGTAGCATGTGGGAAGAGAAATGTATGGTAAGCGAGGGTTTTACTTGGCTGAAATTTTTACTGTAAACAGACCTGGTTTCTACCCAAGGGTTTACAGCCTAAGATACAAAAGAATTTTCTATTTGGAAAATGTTTAGCATACGTAGCCAAGTCCCTTGGTGACCATGTGATACATGAAATTAGCATTATCTGTACTATGTGGGCAATGAGAAGCATCAAGAAAAATATTAAAATTTAACCAAAGGCTTATAGATTTTCTTGTTAGACAATCACGGTACCATAGAGTTGAATAAACAGACTCACGAATATTTGTAAGAGGCAAACATATCATTATTTTTAGAATCCTGTAAGGTTGTTACCAGTACTTTTGCAGTGTTTGTGTTCAGGGTGCTCGAATAAAGACACGTCTGAGAATTTGAAACACATTTTAAAGTTCTCTCTAAATTGGCTAAAAAGGAAGGACAGTCTGAATTAGGAGTAAGTCCGAGAGGATAAATGAAGAAGTATATTTGCAAAATACCTATTACAAATAAAACAATCAAACTAAATCTAATAAGCTGATTACAGTAGATGTCTTCCTGGATTTGCCTTAATAAATAAACACTCACATGAAATCGGCACAGTCATGTTATCATCTTGCACATGAAAGTGCTATCAATGGGTTCAAATACATAACAAAATCAATCCAAATCAAATCTTGGAATAACAAATTAACTGCTTAGGACTAATTTCCAAAAATATACAAAATCAATATGCACTAGAGAAAAGTTGAACATACAGCTAGCACATTGGACAGGATAAATTACAAACAGTGTTTTAAAACTTTTGAGTCGATATAAACTTAATGTTGATTGAATTTAAAACAACAACATTTTCTAAGGTAGTATGGGTTTCTATGATATTCATACGTAAGAAACAATATAAAAATGTTTAAAATAAAATCAACATAGTATACCCCCAAGTTGGTGACCCATCAATAATGTTTAGTGAGTAGTGCAGAGAAAGCTAAGCATTTTAAAAAATGAAATCTGTTGTTTAAGAACAATAAATAAAACAAGGAGATTAGTTTCTACTACCAGTTGTTATATAATAAAACAAATCTATTTATAAGATATACATTTTTTGGATATATTCATTTTGCAGTGTGCAAATATTTTTAAGCATTGTTTTGTTGTTTTGTTTTGTTTTGTTTTTTGAGACAGAGTCTCACTCTATCATTCTGTTGCCCAGGCTAGAGTGCAGGGGCACAATCTTGGCTCACTGCAACCTCTGCCTCCCAAGTTCAAGCGATTCTCCTGCCTCAGTCTCCCAAATAGCTAGGCGTTCAGGCATGTGCCACCATGCCTGGCTAATTTTTGTATTTTTAGTAGAGACAGAGTTTCACCATGTTGCTCAGGCTAGCCTTGAACTCCTGACCTCAGGTGATCTGCCCGCCTCGGCCTCCCAAAGTGCTGGGATTACAGGCATGAGCCACTGCGCCCAGCCTAAAGCACGTATTTTCAACATGAACAATTAATAAATAATTATTTCTGAATCCTCAGAAAATATAAATTATATAATATCTCAACTATCTCAGAACATGAAAGATTTTAAGAGGTTAGAGTGATAGTTTGAGTAAGAAATCTACTCCATATTTACTGTTATATGACTTCTACAAATAAAAGAGATCTAATAGGAGTTACAGATGTTAAGCCAGAAGAAAAACAAGTACCTGAAAGATAGTCACAGAACACGGGCAGATCCAGGAGCAAGGAAAAGGAGATGACAAATCATCACTGAGTAGAAGTAGGATGAAATACTTCAACAAGGAGTGGCAAACACTGAATCTAGTACCTTGTTCTGGGCTAAGCACTGGGCTATGTAACCAAAACAAAACAAAAGCATTTTATAAACTCTTAGATGCTGTGATCTACTTTGTAATAACATACCCAAGAAGCAAACACTCTGTTCTACAGGAAACTGATTTGGACCAACCTAGAGGGTTTTTACAGTAATAATTGCTATAAGAAATGTACATTTGTAAATTTAATAAAGTGGTGGCAGTTTGACACATCTGTGTGTATGTGTTCATATACATACATATATATATATATATATATATATACACACACACACACACACACACATATAAACACATTTTTTTCTTTTCCCTTCATTTTTTTTTCACTTCCTCTTTTCTCTTCAGGGAGCCAACAGCACAGCACACCAATGACTCTAGACTCAAGGTCAGTATTCCTTTCTGACAATTCCCAAACTTCTGAGCTTTCATTTTTGTGAAACAGGATATACTCTCCCTGGTTTATCTCAGAGCTCACAGTAACTTCCAAGAGCTACAAGAAACCTAGATAACAAGGGTCCTGAACTCTGATAAGCAGGTTCTCAATGGCAAATGAAAATAATTATTCATACTCTGAGCAACTACAAAATCACCTGAAAAATCTTATCAAAAGAAAGGGTTTTAACGTACTCTCAGCATCTCCTACAACTATGGTGAGAGGGCACTAGGAAAGAGGCCCTTGGTCAGGAAAGAGGAAAAAGATATGACATCTTTTGTTTTTTCAGGTCTGTCAGAAATAGTTTTGTGAGGGTCAAATTTCCAATGAATACAAGATTAAATGTAAACTTTCAACCTGTACATGTATTGGTAATTCAAATGGAACAAGAACTCCTGTTATACTACAAATACATTTAGAAAAGGCACATGACTCTGAAACCTGAACTAACCCCAAAGCAAAATCAACGTGTCTTAAATAACAAATATAAACAGATACATTGAAGACATCAATTCACAAACACTGGGACCCATGCAAAATTTAAAAAATGATCAACTTAATTTTGTTTCTGGTCTTATTTCTGAGATTTTTTAAAGGACACTTGCACAATGATTTGCTCAGTTTTCTCATTACTGAAATCAAGACACTATTGCCTCCTGTACAGCTTTGACTAAAAGCACATGTGAAGATCTTACACTCAGGTCCTGTCCTCTTCACATCACATATGGCAAAATACAAGGATGTTTACAAGCCGTGCTGCCTAAAAATCCTCTTTTCCCTTCCTTGGGCTGCCTCTTTTTAAAATCTTGTCAGAAACGTTTCTCAGCTGAGTAAGCTCAATAAATATCCTCTCGCAAATGCTCCTGTTAGCATATTACCATGTTCATCAGAAAGAGGTAACAGGTTAACATATTGGCATATTATCAGGCAATAATCAATCCATGTTGATGGTGGGAAAGGTAGGGATAAAATAATTCACATGAAGGACACAAGTAACAAATAGCAAAGGGTATTCCAAGGAGGTGTCCAAGGTCATTTTCACATCCTTCATAACCGTATTACTCATCTGTAACATGGCACTGAGATGGAGAAGTTGGATGAGGAAGGAAGAAGATGAAAGACTGGTATGGCAATCCCAAGAGCAGAGCTAACTGAGAAAATTCCAGCCTGGCATGGTAGATCCAATGGACACATGCTAGATACAAGGGTTCATTGGTCACTTTCTCATAAGGTTAGTCTATCACTGCTCCCAGACTTTTAACTCCCATTCTAATTTAGGGAAGGTTCATTTCTTCCTATTTGGAAGGATTCCCCACTTACTAAGCTAGAACCAGTCCTATTCCAAGTTTACATAGTATAGTGGTTGAGTACTTGGGCTCTAAAATCTTTGAGATTTAGGTTTGAAACTTTACAGCATTTCCTAGTAGTGACACCTTAGATAGGTGACTTAAATTTTCTTCAAGCCTCAGATTCCTCACCTGAAAAGTGGGGATGCCCTTTAGAGCTGCTGTGAGAAAACAAGGAGCTACTGCAGGTAAATAGCTCAGCACAGCTCTAAGATTGCTAATATTAGCTATCTCTATTATTGCTGTCATTGCTATTTTACAGCATTGTGTATTTTCAATATGAACAATTATTAAAGAATTGACTCTGGGCCCAAGATTCAGCTGAGACTTACTCGCTTCATTGAACTTACTTATATAAAAAGTAGGGCAAACTTCTTGATTTAGTCCTAAGGTCAAATCAAATGTGAATTGGATCAGAGAGGCAAAAGGTAATGAATTTTCTGGGGCATGCATCCCAAGGTATCCATGCCCCAGTGAAAGGAAGTTCCAGTTCCAAATGATCAACTTACATTATCAAGAATCAAGGGATTCATGACAAGAATAACTCAAATGAGTCTGGAATACAGTCTATTTTTATTTCTGTAACAGATTAATATTGATTCTAACCTTTGCTTGTACTCATTAAAAAAAAAAAAATTGTGTGCAGTTCCTGAGCACACACTGGCTAACTAGGCAGCCAAAACAAGGAATTTAGGTGTGTGCAAAAAAAGTAAGGGAAAGAATTAAGGATAACAGGTAAGTCTTGATGTGGAGTATATTCATTAAGAACATCAAGAATTCACAGATATCTATCTAAAACACTTGGAGTTCTTTGGCAGAAAAACAGTATTTTCAACATAAATGTAAAATATCATCACCGCCATCCAAAACAGCTTGCACTTTTCAAAGATAATCACTTGATCCCTATTGGGCATTTCTTAAAGGGTCTGAAAATGAGTACCGCAATAAGTCAGATATGTTCTTTTTAAACATGATCATCATACTGTACACTTGATACTTACGCTGAGAGCTCAGATCTTCCTTTCCTAGTATAATTTTCATCTAAGCATTCCTTAGGTACTTAGATCATTCTTAATGGAGATTGTGCATTATACCCTCTGTGGACACATAGAAATCTAGCTAATTGGACTTACTAGATTACAATAGTTAATGAATTCCAAGCTTAAGATATTGTCACCTATTACGTAAATTTTTAAGATTGCAATCATTCACTAAACCAGTGTTTATAGGCAAAAGTTTTTTTTTTTTTTTTATCATTCTTTTCAATAAATAAATTTCCTTCAGAGTCATCCTTCAGTATCCATGCGGGATTGGTTCCAGGACCTCCAAGGATCCCAAAATCCACTGATACTCAAGTCCCTTATATAAAATGGTGTAGTGCTGCATAAAACCTACACACATACTTTCATATACTTTAACTTATCTCTAGATTACTTACAATACCTACTGGAATATAAATTCTATGTAAATCATTGTTACACTATATTGTTTAGAAGAAAAGGCTATACAACATGTTTAGTACAGGCACAATCATTTTTTTTCCTGAATATTTTGATCTTCAGTTGGTTGAATCCATAGATGTGGAACCTATGGATAGAAAGGGCTCGCTGAACTTTCAAACTACATTTCTGTTCTTGGTGGTATAAAAACTGGGTGTCTTAATAGTTTGAAATGAACCTGTGGCAGGAATAGTTATCATTCAAATGCTACAGAAATCGTAACTAAACATAAGCTTTTCAATAAAGCATTCTCTTTCAGCCCCAGCATGCCCATGAGAATGGCACAGCCTTTTACAAAAAAAAACAAACCAGGTGACGTGATTGACTATCTACTCATCAAATCCTTACCTGAACATTCTTAAACAATTTATATTTTAAAAGCATCTTGTTTCATATTAAATGTTGTATCCCAGAAATACCTTGATAAATTATTTCCTGTCTTGGCCAAAATAAGGTAGCTAGCCAATGATAATTTAGTACTGTCTCTTTAAGTGCTAGGAAGAGTACCTAATTCTAACGGTTACTATCCCCATATATTATACCTGTCAAAAATTGTTAAACTCTAATGAGTCAGATTGCTGAAAATAAACTCCACACTTCCATTCGAAAGTATGAAAGTAAACGCTGAGTGGGAAAAAGTTTACCCTCACTCCCAGTGTAAATGAGCACAGAGAGGAAGTAGAAAAACTCCAGCTATTTGCTATAGACACAAACATGCACTGACCTCTATGATCCACTAACGATGAATGCTCCTACCCCTAACATGAAAATGTTGGGAAAGGGAGGGGAAGAGAGAGGGCTGGAAGAAGAATGTTGTGTGCATATCTGCCATCTTCTCCCAGTACATACAAACAACAACAACAAAAACACCTCCTTCCATTCTTAGAGATTTCCTGCCTCTTTGAGAGCAGATTCGGAATGAGAGTGGACTCTGGGAAGGAAAGCTTTTCTCCTGTCCCCGCCATACCCTGGTGAAATCTCCTCCCTGCTGCAAAGCGGTGCGGTTACTGTTTGAGGGGCATAGCCCAGACACAGAAATCTGAAATTTCAAAAATGCGATAAAGCCCGAGCCCGGCAGCCCTGGGAGGCGAGCAGCTGCTGGGTGACCGCTGATGAAGTGGCTTCTTAAGGAGGTGGGCAGATTGATTCCAGCTGCTGAGCGCAAGGCAGGGCAGCGGCTCGGAATGCACAGCCCGGCTGAGACAAGACTCAGCAGCAGCTTCCCAGGCAAGGGCAAGGCCAAATAGTAGCTGTTTGCAGTCCTGAGAAAAGGAAGGAAAATGCCACTGTTTCATCCAACAGGGGGACTTTCAAGGCAGGATGGCCCAAAGGTGCCATGTGAACAGTGTCACTTCGTAAGTGGAATGTCACTCAGAAAATCTTAAAGCTGTCCTCTGAGATGGCTGTTCAGAAGGTCCCACAATTCCTAAGACGAGTCCTTTCTGCCTGATTCCTGTTTTTCTTCCCCCTCTGGCTCCCAGCTCCTGGTATCCTTCTAATAACTCTAAACTCCTGCTCAGCCTCCCTGGCTCCCCATCCCATATAATCAATACACAAGAAGGACTCCAGAGGCAGACATGGAGGAGGTGAAGAAGACCAGCCGGAGACACTGAGCACCCTGGAGCTGACCTGGATGGGGACAGTGGAGAGGACATGCTCTTCGGAAGAGCTTGCTTCAAAGTGGGAGAGCTAAAAGCAGAGAGGGGGACTAGTTTAGGAGTCCCCTGAGGGCCCCAAACTCAGACAGCAAGTGATCTAAGAAGAGGGAAGGAGTAAGAGAGGTAGGCTGGCATGAAAGCACGCCTAATGCAATATTCAATATCCTGAGAAATGTACTTTCGGCCCTGCACTTCCAGAGACTAAAAGCCAGTAATGGGCTTTGGAGTCTGCACTTCCTCTCCCTAATGTCCAGAGGCGCTTTAATGCTGCAGCCAATCGATCAGCCTTCTCCGGTGAAGGCAACGAGTGGAGTGCAAAAGCTTCCTACTTGTGGCCAAAATCCACCCAGCCTCTTCTGCACACCCCAAACAAGCTACATACAACTTTGAACTGGTAGGATTTGTGTCTTAAAGTGCTGGAAAGTAAGAAAGGAAGGAGCCCTGGAGGCGTCCAGAGAAACAGACTACCCTCACCCCTCCGCCCTCTTCATCCCAACTTTTCCAGGAAGGGATTCAGAGGAAAACAAAAACGGAGGGCGTAGTATCCACCTTGGGACAGGGCTGAGGAGCAGACCCAAATCTGCTTCAGGTGCAAGATCACCGAGCAGACTCCAAGCACAGGGCAGCCCAAGGTATCGCACTTCTGGAAGACACACAATCAGAGCAAAGGAACGTCCAGAAGGTGGGGTTTCTTTGCAATGTCTTGCTGACATCACAGCTGCCTTGAAAGTGACCCTGTGAATAACCCCTCTCTCCTCCGCCTGGCCCCATGCTCCAGGCTGGATCCCTGCCCTACAGACAAGCCCCTGTCCCGCCTCTCCCCCGGCGTCCCCGAGCCCGCCAGCAGAGCTCGGGTTCTGGGCAAGTTCAGTCCCTAAATTGAACCCAACCCTATCCAGCCTCCACTCGCCCCTCCCTGGGAGGCCCGGACAGCCCCACTGAGCATGTCCAGTGGCCCGAGTCCCGGGGCTGCCACTGCGAAGCTCTCCAGGCCCCCGAATGGGCAGGGTTGGGTGCCTGCGTGGACGCCCCCAGCAGGGCGCACGAGGGACAGCCGCGCGACTGCAGCCGAGTGTGGAGGGCACAAGTTAGCTCGCGCGAGGAAACTTTCCGCGGTGCTCCTCCCCACCCCCACAAGCCACAGGGGCGCGTCTCCCAGAGGAGCTCGCCTTTCCCAGCCCGGCGGAGACAAGCACAGCACGTGATGGGCAGAAATAAAAATAAACACTTCCCATTCCCGGGCCGCGGGGCCACCCCCACTCCGCGCGCCGCAGCGAGCGAACAGGGGGCGCCCTAGGGCGACCCGCCCCCGCCGCCGCCGCAGCCCCCAGCCTCTGCGCCGCCTGCCCGCCGGGACCTGCACCCGGGCCCGCGGCCTCCGCGCCTACCTTTCGGACTTGGTGAACTTCCGGAACGCCTGTCGGAGGTCGTGGAAGGACCTGTACGTCTGCGGCTCGGCCGAGATGCCTTGCGCCCGGGTGGTCCGGGGGCCGATGTGGGTCGAGGGCACGGGCAGCACCGACTGGCATTTGTGGAGTTTCCTCTTCAGCTCCTGGATTTCCTCCTCCTTCTCCGACAGTCGCTTCTCCAGCTCTTTGATCCTCTCCTCCTTGAGCATGAGAATCTTGGCAAAGTCTTCCTCCAACTCGCTCATTTTCTCAGAGCCCCTCCGCGAAACTTTTTCTCGGGCGGCGGCGGCGGCGGCGGCGGCGGCTGGGACGGCAGCCGGGAGCGGCGGGCGCGGGTGAGCGAGTGAATGGGCGCTAAGTACTCGAGCGCCGCGGAGTGCGCCCTTAATGCGGCGCGGGGAGCCGCCTGCTTCGATCCGCTTCTGCTGAATGGACTAAAAGCACCGAGGGGAGGATGAGAAGTCTAAAAGCGATGGAGAGGAGAGGCAGAGTGCTAATCTCCAGCCTCTCCGGGGAGTAGGTGATTATCTTTCATTGAGAAACCAATTAGAGCTGCCCTTCCTCCCCTGAGACCCCCTCCCCCGTCCCCCTTTCCCAGTCGCTCCGTGAGAATACGCGCGCGCCACCCCACCGACAGCCGAGTTGCTAGCAGACGGTTGGATCAGAGAGCCTGGTCCCACTCCATCACACAAAACTCACTCTTCCACGCTATATGGTACCAAGGGAAGGGGGTGGGGTGGGGGGGAGCTTTATGCCACTTGATCCTTGAAATAGCAACAATTACCATGTGATCTGGCGGATGACGCAGCGCTTGTAACTGGATCCTAAAGAGTGTGAGTGTGTGTGTGTGTCTGTGTGTGACATTTCATAAATATTAAACTGCCTTTAGACAGTAACCTGCATAAATGCGTCTTGGTCTTCGCCTTTTACTTCTTTTCTGTTCTTGATGCCTGGATGGATTCAGTAAGGAAGGGGTGTGTGTGTGTTTGTGTATGTGTGTGTGTGTGTTACTGTGAAGTCCCATGGTTGTGACCCCAGTAAGAATGACAGGGCAATACCAGTTCCAAGGTTTTTCAGCGTAAAGCCTTACTGGACATAGTGAACTAAAATTGTTGGTGGGGAAGTTGGTTGAACATATGTTAATGAGCCAAATGATTACGGAAAAGAGAAAGACCATGCGTTAATTGTAAACTTTTTGTGTCTGAGTTTTTTTTTTCATCTACTACCGTTGGTTCAATGTTATATAGAGAGCATCCAAATTATATCACAACCTCGTCCTCAGTGGCTCTGAAGTGGTGGCCACCAGTGTTAAGCTGGGTCATCCTACCAGTTCCAGTTTGGGGGAAGAAATTGCATCTTTAATTATCTGTGTTTAGGTCTTACCTGTGCATCCACCATCTACCCTAGGCTAAAGGGATTATTATTCGACACAGTAGAATAATAGGGTATTCACAGATTCTTATACTTTCCTTTTTTATCTGTACATATCACAGAGAGTATTTATTTGAGAGTTTGATTTGGTAGTGAGTGAGAGGTATTTCTTCAGATAATAGTCAACACATTAATAAATGTTTTTTTATGAATAGTTGCAAAAAGATACCAAAAGATTCTTTCCTAAACAGTAACCTTCCTTAAAAAAAGAAAAATCAATGTATAATTACTGGCTACTTACAAAAAAATTATTCTACCTTGTCTGAAACAACTAAGTAAAGGAAAAACAAGTGTATATGTTATTTGGAGATTTGTTTATTATTTACTGTTCTACTTACCTGATTATTATACATTAAAAATGTTTTAAACCACATCTGAATTTCTTAATTGCACCAGATGCTAAAGTCTAGCTACATCTACTGATGTTTGAGAAAGGGTTCTCTATGTTGTTGACAGTTGCTATTCTGTTGCTTCCGTCTATTAATCTGCTATAATCCTTTTATAAAAACTAAAATAATTGACATTTTAAAATAATACATTAGAAAAAAACTTTGATCACATTCAAAAATCTAGGCATAGCTTCAAATAAATCTATTTACAGAATAAATAAAAATAGTGTTAAAATAACTCTTAAAAGGTTTTTTCCAAGTCTTACATTATAAGTGAAGATATTCAAATGTTTCTTCTGCTTATTAAAAAAAGGAACCTTTAAACTTAGATTTCAAACACACACCTGAAAACCCTAAATTCATCCCCATCTTCCAAAATAAAAGTTATTTTTTAATAAGTCAGTTTTAATTTAAATAATGTTGATTGCTAGTGACATTAAATCTTGTCCATTGGCTTAAGAAGTATTTAATTTAGACCATAAGGAAACCTTGAGAAAAGACATGCTGGTAGAAGAATAAACACTGAATTATTAAAAATCATGTCATAGTACATTAGAGCTGAAGAAACTTTGAAGATGATCTAACCCAACAACCTCATATTATAAAGGAGGAAAATTAGATCTTGAGAGGAAAAGTCCAAGATCACTTCAAGGGCAGAAGTTTGAGCCCAGGACACCTAATACCTATAAAGCATGCTTTCCCTCTCATGTTGCTGCTAGCGTAGATCCCGAAAATTTAGAAATTTTATGATTCTGATGATTCAGTGTTGAAAGATGTGACCTTACCCTCTGTTGCTTACTTCTAAATCTGTAGTAATAACATTGTCAAAGCAGGGGTATTAATGAAACCGTAGATTTTTTTTTCTTAAAGGAGAAGGTCGCCATCTAGTGCCCTTGGAGAAATTTGCTAAATAAAAATCTCAATCACAATGAAGTTGGGGTTATGTCCTTAAATACCTGTCCCAGTGTTTTCATTTCATATTTGTGAGAAATAAAGAAAAGATGCAGAATTTTGTGTCAGACTAAAAATCTTTTGTTTTTACATTTGATATCTTTTAGCCTGGATGATGACAATGATGACTGTCAACATTTATTGAGTATTTAATATGTGCCAGCCCACGGCTAAGCCCTTTGTGTAACTGATCTTAATCTCCACACTTACTCCGTAAGATAGGCACTAGTACTTATTTCTGTTTTATACATGGAGAAGCTGATGCTTGGCCAGACTAGATAATTTACCCGTGGCCACATTTTCCAGATTTGACCCAGGTTGTCTTAATACTCTATGCAGCACTGCTTCCACTCAAAATGCATTAAAATATTCACTTCTCGGTGAGCCCAGGTGACAAGCAAAACTAAAATATCTTTCTCAATGGAACACAGTAAGTGTAAAAATCACATATAAACCCAGATAAATTCCTAAGATTCTAGTGTTTAACAATCAATTTCCTTACCGGAGTTGTTTTCCTTGCGATATTTTGGGATATACTATACATTTCATATATAATTCCAATTTTTGAAAGCACAGATGCTTAAAAATTGAAATTATATATGAAATGTATAATATATCCCAAAAGGACACTTTCTAGAAAGGCTGAAAGCGTATAAGATGTAAGCAGCTCTTCTGGGATTCCTGTACTTTAATCCAGGACAGCGTCACAGTGGTCAGTGAGAGAACAGGTCTATACAAAACTTAAAAACAATAATAAAACTGACTAAAAGTTAACCTGCTTTTTATTGCCTCTATTTACCAGAAGTTACAAGTATCAGTAATAGAATATTCCTCCCCCTCCCAAAAATATTCTCTTGGTCTAAGTACAAAGGATTACTGTGTCTACTGTTGAACAGGTGGACCACACTCATCACCCCACCCTTTGGAATAACACTGACCTTGGTGCATATTGTACACATTTAGACCAAAGAAAATTGTCATGTGCAGGGGGTTTTAGCTTCACATGGATAGCAGCAGAAAAACTCATAAAAGAGGTTTGGGGAAGTGAAAATTGAGTTTGTGAAACGGGTAAGGATTCCCAAAATTCAAACCATATCTTTAGTCCCAAATACTTGCTGTGGTCATAAAAAATGAAAAGACTTGTGAAAGACTGGAAGCAATACATTTTGCACCAACAGATGCAATTGGTGAACTAATGAGTACTGAACTTAGAACCAAAAGATTGATATTCACATCTCAGTTCTGTCACTTCTTGAGCTGTGTGCCCTTAGGCAAGTTCCTTAACTTCTCTGAGATCACTTTCATCATTTGTAAAAGGAGTTACCTAGGGTCCCTTTTACCTTGCTACCTTCAATGGTTCTGTGGAGCTCCACTTACCCTGTGACTCACATTCTGAAATTATCAATCTCTTCTTATAGACAACATCCATCCAGTAACTTGAACTATGTTTAAAACTTCGAGAAGAAAGAGTTAAGATGGAATCTCATTGGTCCTATAAAAATTACTGTGTACTGTTTGATTAATAGAATATTATTTTCTATTCATTCTATATCATGCTAAATGTGGCTTTAACATTGTCATCTGAACCAGCCATGTTGTTTTGATCATAAAGTGTGGTCACACCTTGGGCAAGATAAAATCTTGAAGTCCTGAAACACACCCACATTGACATTAACCAACACACAGAAAATGAAAATAGCAAATGAAATGTTGCCTTAATTAAACAAACTTCAAAACTAGTTGGTTTCTGTTTACTGGATTTCCATAAAGAATCCTAAGAGTTATATATATTTTTTGAGACAGAGTCTTGCTCTGTCACCCAAGCTGGAGTGCAGTGGCGTGATCTCGGCTCACTGCAACCTCTGCCTCTTGGGTTCAAGTGATTCTGCTGCCTCAGCCTCCCAAGTAGCTGGGACTACAGGTGTTTGCCACCATGCCTGGCTAATTTTTGTATTTTTAGTAGAGACAGGGTTTCACCATGTTGGGCAGGCTGGTCTCAAACTCCTGACCTCAAGTTATCCACCCAACTTGGCTTCCTGAACTGCTGGGATTACAGATGTGAGCCACTGTACCCAGCCCACAACAGTAATTTTTTCCAAAAACATAAGCTCCTATAGAAAAATGTATATAAATTATTTTCACAATGTGGTCCTATTGATGTAAATCAGATTCTTTCTCATGTAGGCATACAAGAAGACCATTGCCTTTTATTATTTTCTGTGATATCTGTCTATGGGTTTAAAAAAAGTAGTTCTTTTTAGAGATCTTGAAAAATAAAACTGACCTAAAAATGCTGATATTTAATATATTATAGAAATAAAATTCTGCAGTAAATTTAAAACCATGGACCTAAAATTTGGAGACAAGGATGCCATGTATCTTGAGGAGGCCAATAATTTCATCCCCCTGAGACTCAATTATCCCAACTGTAAAGTGTAGATATAGATACCAAATTCTCCTGCACCTGGTAAGAATCAAATGAAGAGGAAAGCCAAATATCATTTATTATTTAAATGTAACCCTATATAAATAAATATAAGTAACATGGTAATGTAATCCGTTCTTTGATTTTTTGGTAAGAGGATAGCTCACCAGGGGAGAGAGTAGGGGATGGGCACAGGATTGGTGGTGGTGGTGGTAGTGGTGAGAATGTTTGTACTGCATTTATATCCCCAAGATTTCCATCCCCGATGGTATCTTCTCCCAGTTACTCAATCAATGCACAATCCAATACTAATAAAAGGGATGTCGTGAGAGAATTTTTAAACGTAATTAACATCTCGAGTCATTTGACTTTAATGGAGGAAAATTATCTGTGTGGGCCTGACCTTATTAGGCGAGTCCTTAGAAGAGATCAGCTCCTCTTGAGATAGGGATTTGAAATGCGATTGGGATTGGACTCAAGAGAGATCTCCTGTTACTGGCTTTGAGAATGGAGCAGGCTGCATGGCAAGGAATGCAGGTGGACTCTAGGGGTGTAGAGCAACTCCTGGTTAACATCCAGTAAGGAAGTGGGGACCTCAGTCCTACAACAGCAAGAAACTGAATTCTGTCACAATCGCATGAGCTGGCAAGAGGACCTGTAGCTCCAGGTGAGAAAGAAGAATGGCTAATACTTTGATTTCAGCCTGTGAGTCCCTGAGCAAAGATCCTAGTCACGCTGCTGTACCCAAACTTCTCACTTCCAAAACTGTGAGATAAGTTGGTTTTAAGTCTCTAAGTTTGTGGTAAAGTTTGTCAGGAAACAACTAAAAACTAATAAATGACTCGACTACCATTTAAAAAATATCCTTTAAAAACACTAGAAATGTAATCCATTTTCAGAAGACTGCCTTACCAAAAGGGTCCTTTTCAGTGAAACTATAATGCATTTCTAATGGATGCTTGAGCAACATTAAACATTGCTATAAATTATAAACTGCTTACAGCATACTGATGACAATATGAACAGCCTTCCATAAAAGATGTTTATGTGTAAAGCAGAACACTAATGTGACTTAAGTGTAAATCTTCCAAACATACGTTCTAGAAAGGATTGAAACCATTCATTAAACTACTACACAGCAGAAATATTACTGTAATTTCCCTATGTAGAGAATCAGTCTTGTGACTTAGAACAAATACATAGTTGGCTAAGCCTTAGTTTTCTTATCTGTAAAATATCAACAAATCTCTTGTGTAGTATTATTTATTTTTTAAAAAGTATTTAGCTATGGATATATACTTAAATAATTTTGGATTCTCATTAGTCAACTGAATGTGTATCCATAGTTATCTGTGGAAAGTAAGTGCTCCTACATCCTTCAGCCTTCCAGTTCAAATCCTAAAGTCATATATTTGAGGAGACTTGGAAGATTTTTTAAAATACAAATCTTTTTTGAGTTTAGTTTTCTATTTGAATTTTTTTTTGATTGTAGAAATGATAGAAATTGGACTCGTCTGCCTAGGACATTTTATTTGTTTGTTTTTTGAGACAGAGTCTCAGAGTCTTGCTCTGTCACCCAGGCTGGAGTGCAGTGGTACAATCTCGGCTCACTGCAACCTCCGCCTCCTGGGTTCAAGTGATTCTCATGCCTCAGCCTCCTAAGTAGCTGGGATTACAGGCCTATGCCACCCAGTCTGGTTAACTTTCGTATTTTTTTAGAGATGGGGTTTTGCCATGTTGGCTAGGCTGGTAGTGAACTCCTGGCCTCAAATGATCTGCCTGCCTCAGCCCCCCAAAGTATTGGGATTACAGATGTAAGCCACCAAACCAAGCTAGAACATTTTTTAAAATAAATTGTTTTAATAGAAAATACATGCACATGAGTCAGAATTCAGAAAGTACAAAAGTATGAACAATGAAAGATAAGTCTCTCTCCCATCCCAGTTCTCCAGTTCTCTTTTCTGGAGCCAATCATTCACTAGTAACATTTATTTGCGTATCCCTCATAAAACACTCTATTCATTTATAAACACATATGTATAAAAACATGCATTTTTACACAAATAAGATTTAATACCTGGTTTGTATGGCAGTATGTTACTTAATTTAGGGCTATTACATCCTGCATTTCAGAACCATTATTCCAGCGCAATATGTTATACTGTTTCACTTTGGGATAAATTGGTCAGTAACAAGGCAGAAACATGGCTGAATTTCGACAGTCTGTACCCTTCCTTCATTTAGCCATTATTTGTAGATTTTCTTTCCCTTTCAAAAAAATTAGGTACTTCTGGTTTTATTAAACATATTTAATAATGATTTTGGAATGGTCCAGTGTTTTAAGAATAAAAGCCAAACCTTATAAGACATATATGTCTTTTAAGAATATAATAAAATAACCTCTGGTCTTAGTCTTCCCCACCTGCTTTGTGTTAATGGAAACATTCATCTGACCTTATCTCAGATTATTTCCAATCAGCAGTTTCCATGTTAAAAAAAAACAAACAAAAAAAACAAACAGGCAGAAGGGGCACTCTCTATTTTGACCGTCTCTCAAGGCTGTATAACAATCATGATTTTCTTGGTCTCTAATAAAAATTGCATAGTTAGTTCAATAGTTCATTCACTATTTTAGATTCAATGAGGACACATTTATTTGGAAATGATTTTAACAGAATGCCTAGGCAGTTGTTATAAAAATAAATTATAATTTGCTTTTATAAAAAATAGTTTCATAGAACTTACAATATTCCAGGAAATATTAGAATTCTCATATTTACAAGTAACAATTTCAAGTGCTATATTGATTATATTTTCAAATCTGCATTATATATGGCTCCATTTTAGCAGCCTTAATAAAAGTGAGAGGACCAGCGTAACACTAAAAACTTTCCCATGACAATTTTAAAAAACTCCGTGAGTTACAATGACAAGTCTTTGCATTGACAAATGCTCTGGCTCAGGACTCCTCTCCCCTTTCCACAGCATCATTTGCAGCCACCCCTAGTCTGCAGAGAGGCGGCAGAAAGGCAGAAGATATTGAACTAGGAAGAGACAGTACCGCCACCCTTCATTCAAGAGTTCATCTAATAAAGGGAGATCACTTTACAACACTCAGGCAAGCAGACATTACTCAGACTGTGGCTAAAATCATCAGCAAGAAACTCTGCCAGGAATACCTTGGGGTAACATAAGGTGGTGCTGGGATGTGTGTGTGTGTGCCCCACCCATGTGTGTGTGTGTGTGTGTGTGTGTGTGTCTATTTCAGTCACAGTAATTTTCTTCTAAATCATTCCTCTATCTTGGGTAGGTCAGTAAAAAACAAACTATCCCTTTAAAAGCTTCAATTCAGAACAGTTGGATATTTTAATGTTAAGAGCAGAAATGGAAGGATGTGAAGACATTTTCCAAGATGGGAAATGCCACAGGTGGCTGAGGGTTAGACTCTAGTGCATCGTCATCAGTCAGGACTGACAACTTCTGCCCCTCCACCGTCACACAAACTGATCTACCTTTGTGCAAATGTCAAATTAGCATTCTAGGAAACACACAGACAAAGAGCCACTTATGCCAGGAATCTTTTTATTAAGGATATCATGAATCTGGCATCACTCCTCAGAAAGGGAAATTAAAAATAAATGTTTGTATTACCTGAGCAGATGTATTTCATTTCATTCTTTCAACAATAATAAGATTTTCTACAGGTCCCAGACCCTCTGCTAGACACTGAGGATACAGAGATGAGTAAGACAGAGTATCTCCCCTAAAGAAAGTCAGGAGAGTGCAGAAGGAGCTGCTCTAGGGTTAGGGGACACAGATATGCATGTGACTAATGGCAGATCAATAGTGAAAAAACGAGACGGCTTTTTCCCAAGGTGCTGTCATACTACAGAGGAAGGAGAGGGAACATTCAGTAAGCTGTGAGTGTGTCTGCATATGAGAGAGAGAGACAGAGAGAGAGAGAGAGAGAGAGGAAGGGAGAGACAGAGAGAGGGGTGGGGCAGCCTTGGTCAGTTCTCCACAGATTAATTTGCCAAAAAGCAATTTACAGAAAGCCAAAATCACCAAATGACCAATTTGACACATGTCCACTTTATTGAAACCAAAGAAATAATTTTCCAAACAAATGTAAAAACTAGTTAAATCTCTATAATTTAAAACTAACCAAAAACTCTCATTAAGGAAGAGCCTTGTTGAATATATGTATAGTCTCTTTGAATGGTTTCTTCTATGAACATGTCATCTGAAAAGCTCAGGCACCTGTTTGTGTAACTGTCTGGTCAGGGGATAGGAAGGTGGTGTAATGGGTGTGGCAAGACAAGGGCACATGCTTGCTGGAAAGCACATGTGGAGGGGCTTTTGGAATGCCTCTCCGAGGACTTGAAGTTTTATTCTAAGAGGTGCTGATTTAATATAATGCCATAACCACGGACATTTTTACAGTAAATAACATATGGAAGCTTCCAAAAAGATATTTGAAAACAACTAAATGTTATCTGTGGCACCAGTAAAGTAAGACAATAGTCTCCTCACTGGGTTTAATGCTCATTTAAAATGAGCCTCATTTTTTTTACTTCTATAAGGACTGCTTTTCTTTGGGAGTGTGAAAATTCATTCACCAGGAAAATAAGTTTAAAATAATTAAGTTGCTTAAAGAAATAGACTACTCTGACAGAGCTAACCTTGCAAATTTAAATACGTATACTTGTTAATTTAAGAAATCATATATTTGAATTATCATTATTTTATTAGAGTAACAAAAATTTCTATTATGATTTTGTACAAATTAAATCATTTTTCCAAGGAAAGAAAAAATTACTAAACAGTTATTACACTGCATAATAGAGAATGCCTGAGTGTGTATGAAGCAAATAAGCAGTTTTTAAATTGCTAACGATGAAATACTATATTACAGAAAAATTGGAGAGTACAGGTGTAAAAAATTACAAAGCACATTATAAATAAGAATAATTTTCAATAGTAAAAATTAATTTTCTATACTTAGGAAAGTAAGAATAGTGTGATTAACCAAAATTTCCTGGTTGATAATTGTGATATCTCTCCCCAGATAGATTTATCTCTAAATTCAGTGTTATTCCAACAATATTTTTAAAAATAGAAGTAGATGAATTGATTTGAAAATTTATGTGAAATAAATATTAAAATAGAATAAGAAAAATATGTGAAAAACAACAAAAATTGCATTGCTGCCCTATCATTAAATATACTATGAAGCTATAGTAATTAAATGAATGTGGTGGATAATTTTTTAATGGGTCAATAATAAAAACATAAAGTTTATAAACAAAACATGTTTTTATTTTCCATTTTGTTATTTTGGTAAAAAATATAAAACTTGCCATTTTTTTTTTACCATTTTTAAGTGTATAGTTCAGTGGCTTTTAGCATATTCAAATTGTTCTGCAACCATCACCACCATCCATCTCTAGAAAATTTTCATCTTCTCAAGCTGAAACTGTGAACCTCATTGCATAATAACTCTCCATTCCCTCCTTACACCAGCCACCAGCAACTACCATTCCAGTTTCTGTCTCTTTAAATGTGACTGCCCTAGGTACCTCATACTTATTAGGCAGGGTTCCCTAGAGAGACAGAACTAATAGGAGATATATATAAAATAGGATATATACACATACACATACTTACACAATCACAAGTTCCCATAATAGGCTGTCTACAAGCTTGAGGATCAAGAAGAGCCAGTCAGAGTCTCCAAAAAGAAGAATTTGGAGTCCAATGTTTGAGGGCAGGAAGCATCCAGCATGGGAGAAAGATGTAGGCTCGGAAGCTAGGCCAGTCTTGCCTTTTCATGTTTTTCTGCCTGCTTTATATTTGTTGGCAGCTGATTAAATTGTGCCCAACAGATTAAGGATAGATCTGCCCTCCTCAGCCCACTGACTCAAATGTTAATCTCCCTTGGCAACACCCTCACCAACCCACCCAGGATAAATACTTTGCATCATTCAATCCAATCAAGGTGACACTCAGTAGTAACCGTCACATCGTATAAGTAGAATCATACAGCATTTGTCCTTTTGCGACTGGCTTATTTCACTTAGCCTAATATTCTCAAGGTTTATCCATGTTGTAACATGTACCAGAATATCTTTCCATTTTGAAGCTGAATAATATTCCACTGTCTGTAAATGCCACATTTTGTTTATTCATTCATCTGCGAATGGATACTTCGGTGGCTTCTACCTCTTGGCAGTTGTGCATTATAAAACTATAAACATTGGTGTGCAAATATCTGTTCAGGTCTCTACTTTCATTTCTTTTTGGCACATATCCAGAACTGGAATTGCTGGATTATATAGTAATTGTATGTTTAATCACTGATAATGCTTTATAAATATATGAGACAGTTTGTGTTCATATAATGTAAAACACTCCTACGAATCAACGGAATACCTAATCCAATACAAAATAAAAAAATACAAGTGTCCAATACAAAATGATAAAAACAAAGACATTCATCTCGAACAAAATTTATTTTTATCTGTCAAATTAGCAAAACGTAAGAGATTGATAATATTCTTTACTGTCAAAGTTGTGAAAAAAAGCGCCCTCCCAAATATTGATGAGCGTGTAAGTTGTTGCTAAAGCCCTTGGTAGCAAGTAATTTAGCAGTAGCCATCCAAATTGCAACATGTGTTAGCTGTTATTCAGCAACCCTAATTCTAAATGTTCAGGTTATAGACATAATAATCATGTGTATATACAAAGTGTTTTTGCTGTTTATAAAAGAGAAAAAAACCCTTACAACTAAAAGTGTTTAAATAATGGATGATATGTCATAAAATTAAATGTAGTCCCCCAAAAAGAATGAAATAGAACTATAAGAAGAGGTCCAAGGTATGACAGAAAGTGGGAAAAAAAAAAAAAAAAACAAGGAAAAACATTGTGATTTCATTTACATGACCGTGTTTACATGATATATGTAAAATACATGCGTAACCAAGCTCAACAGTGTTACCAGAGGGAAGGGGAGCAGAAGTGAGGAGAGCTGGGAACTGTATACACTGTTTGAACTTTCTACAGTGAGAATGTACTTATGTGCACTGCATACAACGTTTATAATGTTATTGAGGAAAATTACATACAATAAACTGCACACATTTAAACTGTAAAATCTTATCAGTGTAGACAAATATTTATACCCATGAAACTACCACTGCAATCAAGATAACAGATCATGAAAATTTTTTGAAATCATTGAATTTCTATGATTTCTTAAATGTATAGATATCAATTTCACGAATAAAATGACTTAGCTTTACTAACAAACAGTATCCAGAAAGAGCAGAAAGCATCTTTCCCTTTGGCCTTCCATTACCCTTACACTTGATTCTACTCACACTGGGTATGGAGATCAATAGCAGCTGTCCTCTCACTGATGCAATGTGTCATCCTAAGATGTGTTCTAAAAAGCATTAACCTTCACATTTGCTGGATTTTCATAATTCCATGGGCTTCTTCTGGATAGCAGTCTCCAAAAGAGTAAAATAAATGGGTAGCCTAGGATCTCACAGTCAACAGATTATAGAAATAACCTAATTTTCTGTGCGTGTGCATGTGGGCGTGCGCGTGCGCACACACATACAAACACACACACACCTTTTCTAAAACATGCCTGAGAGATAGCCGTGTAAACCAGTGTCTAGATGGTTTACGCAATTAGAGCTAGTACAGTTTCGTTTATACAGAAGGGTTTTATCAACCTCAACACTATTCACATTTACGGCCAGATAATTTTTCTTGTGGTGGGCTGTGCAGTGCATTTGTAGGATATTGAGTAACATCTTTGGCCTCTACCCATGAGACAACAGAAGCAGCCCTCATCCTGAATTGTTGCAACCAAAAATATCCCTAGGTGTTGTCAAATGACAATACCCCACACCACTGGTTGAGACCACTTGCATAAATTGATGCTAAAAGATAATCCTCAAAATTAACTCTTATGTGGAATATTTCAAATCAAGTTTATTCATATTTTTACCCTTAACCCACATTCACTTTCAATAAGCACATGGATATAGTAGAGAAGTAGTTTATGCCATGTTGCAACACTAACGATACTGACTTTTGAGTAAGGTGCAAATCCAAAGGCAACACTGAAAAGTAACTCCAGTTTCACTCCTGGTCAGGGATGCCTGTTCTCCACTTCCCTGCCATTTTGGCCTTAACAGAGTTTTAACAAACTAACTTGGATAATTCCAGTCCTTATACTCTCTCTGCTTTATTCTTTCTTTGATTTCAAGTTAATTACAAGAGAACAGAGCAACCAAAGAATTAATGAGCCATTTATACATAAATTTGATATGAAAATTATCATTCAATGACTAGATGTCAGCATTTAGTATTTTCTTGGACTCCATTCAGGAAAATGGAAGAGCATTATCAAGTGTAGCATAAACCTGTTTCACATTTACTTAAGATAACATTTAAAGATTCTTTTTAAGTCTGGGCACAGTGGTTCATGTCTGTAATCCCAGGAATTTGGAAAGCCACAGCAGGTGGATCACCTGAGGTCAGGAGTTTGAGACCAGCCTGACCAACATGGTGAAACCCTGTCTCTGCTAAAAAATGCAAAAATTAGCCAGGCATGGTGGCAGTTGCCTGTAATCTCAGCTACTTTGGAGGGTGAGGCAGGAGAATTGCTTGAACACAGGAGGCAGAGGTTGTTGTGAGCCAAGATTGTGCCATTGCACTCCAGCCTGGGCAACAGAGCAAGATTCNAAAAAAAAAAAAAAGATTCTTTTTAAAACAGAATTCCCAGTTCTATTCTTTTCTCACCATGTGACTAATACAGAGGTGATATATATTCAATACGTAGAATTGTACCTGCATCCTTCAAATAAACCCTCTACTTTAAGCCAAAATAAGTAAAAAAAAAAAATGGCATCCATAAAGATTTGATAAAGACATTCTTTTGTAATCATTTAAGGAATAAAGAGAAGTTAGCCAATTATTTAGTGTTTTGGCAATATAGCTTCAGATTTACAACCGAATGAATGGTGCTTGAAAAGTTTGACTGTTGATCAGTGAGCTGAGTTACTTGACTTCCCTGAAAACTAGAGTTTATATTGCATTTGTAGTCAGTTCCAGTTAAAGCAAAATATATAACTAATTACAGATATGTCCATACTGGGAAATTTAATATGTTAATGAGTTCTTAGTTTTGTGCCTATATATGACCTGACTTTTAAAATAAATTAAAATAATCTCTCATACTCAACTATTATGAATAATATGTTAATATAGTATCCATATACTCATTGAACACTGTGGAAGACATCATGTTAAGTTCCTTATTTTTTTTATTGCATTTTAGGTTTTGGGGTACATGTGAATACCATGTTAAGTTCCTTATATACATAAATTAGTATATCCTTAAAGTTCCTCAAATGTTATTCGCTCAGCTATGGTGACATTGGGAAAGATCCACAACTTCACTAAGTCTGAATCTCTTCATGTGTAAAATGGGAATAACAGTAGTACTTTTATCATTTGGATGATTATGAAATTTAACTGTTTTTAGTAGTGAAGATTAAGAGCAATGGTTCCATATAATATTTAATTTAAATAACAACATTAAATGTCTTCATGTAATTTCTAAGTATAATTATTATATTACAACAAGCCTTTTCTGAAACATTATGTGAATATAAGCACATTGTTTTATTACCACACATTATTATTTTGAAATGGTATCCCTGTGGTAGGTTGTTTGGAAAAGTACTTATAATAATTTCTTCTCATATTTATGCCTTTGGGGAATACCGTCTCACACTGACTCTGGGCTTAACCATGTAGCTTGCTTTGGCCAATGGGAAAATAGCAAGTCTGACACAAACTGAGAAAAGAATTTTCCTAAGAGCAGCAAGAGAGAGAAAGCCCCACATGTTCCTGCACATGCTCTCTTGCTGCTCTTGGGAAAATTCTGACCACTTCCATGATAATTAGCCCTGTCCAGCCTCTGGATGATACATGGGACATGTTGCAGCTACCTCAATTTTTCCTGCCAACAGGCAGCCAACTACTAGACATGTGAATGAGATTCTCAGCTCCTCGCTGACTGCAGGAACCAAGACCCATCCCAGCAGGGCTGAGCCCAAATTGCTGACCCTTAGAATCACAAACAAATAAAAATTGTTGTTTTATGTCACTCAAATTTGGAGTGGTTTGTTACACAGCAAAAGCTAACTGATACAATCCCCATAGACAACATAACTAAGGATTTAAAAAATCACAATTCAGGATGTAGCTAATAGTCTAAATTTACATTTCCAAACAAAAACACTGGCTTACTAATACAATATTGTCAATAACATTACATAATAATTCAACCAATAAAATGAAACCAGTTCTATTTGGTCTTATACTCAGTGGTAAACATTGGACAGTGATATGACATAGAAAGGTAGGCTCCTCCTTTTCACAGAACAACAATACTAGCAAAGCTCTATCTTGATTGAAATACTAACTTCAATCTAGTAAATGATGGCATTTTCAGTGCAGTGTTTAGAGATTCTAAGGCCATCTCTGATTTTGATAGGAAGTGGGAAGTATATACATGTCATACATTTGCAAGCCTTGCCATAGATTAGATATACCCCCGGAATATTTTTGCCTATAAAAAGTATTCACTATTTACTTTGCATTGTCCATCCCTCTGTAGAGTTCACAGGTAAGATGCATTTTTCATATACTGGCAACTTTTTAAACAATTTTAATTCAAGTTGTAAAGCCATTATGGGAATATAATATTGCATAATTGTCCTCAGTGAAAAGGTAGGCTTTGTTTTTACAAGTGCAGCCAGTGATGTTCTGAAGCAAACCTCCTGGCTCTTCCTTCCCTCCTTGTGCCAATCTAATTCCACTAGCACAGCCAGGCAGGCCACTACAGTGGCCTTGTTCCCCCACCAAGCGAAGTATTACCACCACAAGAATTAATAGCCAGAAAGAAGGCTCCTGATGAAGCCTGCTAATGTCTGTTTGCAGACTCAGACCACATTGCCTGGGGGATGCTTGCATTCTCAACAGGATGGCCAGAGCCAAGGCAAGAAAATAAATGCACCAGAGACGTGAAGAAACAAAATGAAGCCTGACCTGTCTACTTTAAACCATGAGTTTCTTCCCTTTCCCCAGAACTCCTTAATTCCAATGCCTGTTCTAACCATTCAGTATTTGATTATTTTCTGTTACTATTATAAGCATCTTGACTAAATGTACACATGTGAAACTTACCTTGTGTTCTCTCATTGTTCCAAATAAACTTCTTCAGAATAGCTTTTATGATAACTATTAAGTCTTCATTGTGTACCAAACACTATAGTAGCATTCTTCATAAATTAAAATAAAATTAAATCTTATAATAATTCCAAGGTGAGTAGAATCCCCATTTCACAGATTTAGGAACGGAATCTTAAAGAGCTAGAAACATTTGCCCAATGATATAGCGTAACTAGGTTGTGGAGCCCATTTTGGAGCCTAGATCTTTGTGACCGCAATGGCAATGTTTTATCCCCTGCACATCACTGCCGCCTAGCATTCAAACGCAGTTCCTTGTGTGCCTGATGTGGTAATTAAAGCCATGGGCTTGGATACAAACTTCCATATTGGTGTCTTTAGCATAGTGATCTTAAGTAATTTTCTTAACCTCTGTGGGCCTCAGTTACCTCATTAGCAACATGCTTTCCACTCAGAGTCCCAGAAAGAAAAGGATGACTTACTCAAAATAATATAATTAGAGACGCGTTCATCAAATTGATTATCTGCAAAAGTGGGATCTAAGTGTAGAGGACTCCGTGTATGGTGAAGGACGCTGAGCATAGTAGTACTGGGCTGTTACCACCCTTAGTGTAAAGGGAAAAGGGAGGGAGCATGAGAGATCCTGAGAGTAAAGCCAACTTGAGAAGACCTGTGACTTTCAAGAGAAGATCCCAGTCTGACCCAGACAACATCACAATGAAGGGGCCAGGAAATGATCAGCCCCCAATTCTTTTCTCTCTCCCTCTGATCTCCAGTCTGTGTCTCCCAATGGCCAAATCCACACAAACCAGAGGGAAAGAAGCCCCACTGTGGTAGTTCACATGGGTCCACCTCCTATGACAGAGGGAAAGAGAAGGATCGACATCAGAATTACAGGAGGAAATGGAAGGTATTGAGTCACATACTGGAATAATAATACCTCTTTACAGTTTTAATAATGATTAAACTAATAAATATACAACATGAGAAATTGTGTCTAATACTCAATAAATATTAGCTATTATTATTTTAATTAATTTATTCACCTATTTAATAAAAGTTTATTGAGAACTTACTATGTTATAGACACTGTGAATATGAGCTCTGTCCTAAGGAAGTTTATAATCCAGTCATGCTCATAGGAGTTAAATGTAGAGGAGAGGTCTCAGAAGGAGGCTTCGTCATATCTACAGTTGATTTTCATGCATGTCTGGCAAGGACATGCAAACTAGTGGAATAAAGAGTTTTTTTTAAAAAAAATAATTTACTCTGTATCTTTTTGTAGCAATGGGGCCTCACTTTGTTGCCCAGGATGATCTCAAACTCCTGGTCTCAAGCAATTATCCTGCCTCAGCCTCCCAAAGTGTTCAGATCACAGGTGTGAGCCACTGCACCCAGCCAGAAAGGTTTCATTTTTAAAGTGACCCTTAGGATCTTGTTGGAAAATGACACATTCTAATGGGAAAAGTAGCAGGCCCACAAAGGTTTAATCAGTAACAAACCTTCAGCTGTCAGAGGAAGGTGTGGTGTGAAGTACAGCATGGTGTTTTCCAGGACATTTTATCTCTTGGCCCAGCCTTCAAGACCTTTGGACTGAGTCCCTGCAGTGATGAAGTTGGGAAAGCTGTAAAGAAACAAAAGCTGAAGCCTCATAGGTGCCGGAGGCTTAAGAGTAACTGAAAATAGAGAAAGACGTTCATCCCTATTTTGCAGAGATATCCCACCATGTTTCAGGGGTGGCAAATGTGGTGCTGGAAAGTCCACAATGGAGTGTAGCAGAGGCACGAACCACAGAGCCCTGTTCCCACCCCAAGAGGAAGGAGCAAAGGATGACAGTGAGGGACTCCATGGTACTCATCAGTGTAGGACTGATAAAGAGAAATACACTGCCAAAGCTACATGGTGACAGACCAGATGTGTTTGTGAGTTCCTACTGATCTTCAGGGGAATTCCCAGAAATACTCGGGACATGTAGGCTACTACATGAGTCTGGGGAAAGAAGCCAATGAAACTCAGTTCATAGGAACCAAAAAAGCATGTAGTATACAGGGGCTAGGTACTTTTAAACATAACTACAGGCAAAGGACTACAGGGAATTGGAAATGGAAACAACAAACTTTGGTATTATTAGGAACTAGGCAAAGCTCTTTAATGAAGATGACTACTTGGAGGTGGACAACAAATAGCAAAAATGAGTGAAGCAAGAAGAGGCAGTCTGCATAAAAATCAGGGGATGAAGAGCCTTAGGTGGAGTGGTCAGTCTGATGAGTATGCAAGTGAATTATACAGAAAGAGTTTAGAGAAGAGAGCAAACTATCCACTCTGACTGGCAGAGGTCTGAGGAAACCCGCCTTGGGAATGTGGTGTTTATGCCATAAGCAACTGAAAATTTTCAAGGGGGAAATGAAGGGGAGCAATGAGCTTGATGAATATGCCGTGCCAAAGTGAAGTAAGAAGAAGCCAAAGTAAGGGAAATTACTCAGGGTTTACTTTAACAGCTTGCTAACAGAAAATGAATGCACATGATGTCAGTTTTAGGTGTCAAACACTGTGATTAATAACACGGCTATTGTAGCTACCATTTATTTAGCACTAGGCTCACTGAGGCATATGCTGTAATAGAGCTCTTTCAGTAGCCCTGTGGAATAGATATTTTTATTTCTATTTTATACACAAAGACACACAAATCAAGAGAGATGTGGCCCAAGCTCCACACATGTGGATGTTTTGAATCTAAATCATGCTCTTAATCAATATAGGTCCAAACATTCTGCTAAAAAATAATTAGGGAGAAATAAAAAAAATCTTTTAGTGAAGTCATTGCTTCAAAAAAGACCATGCACTCTGAATAAAAACATTTTTTTCAATGTGACAGTAGTTATAAAATTTGCCCTTATAATTCTTTTCATTACTGGAGGCTGTGAAGAACAACTCAGAAAAGAAAATGACAACCCAAATACCATTCACATTAGCATGAGAAAGCAAATACACATATTTGAGAGAGACTGAGTTGAATTATGACCCAAAATTAGAAGGTTTGTGTACATGCAAGTGTTGACAGGAGCATGCTGATGTCGCTATGAATGCTTAGATGTGTTTCTCCTTCCCAGAGGAGAGAGAGTCTTCTCTAGGCCCAGCACACAGTAGGTGTACAGTCAGTTTTCATAAGGGAATAAGTTAAGAAATTAGTGACTGAATGGTCTTTCTTCAAGTTTAAAGAAGTAAATCACTGAAAGGAATGCTGGCAGCCGTTTTCCCAGAATAAACACCCAAAATCCTTATTGATTAGATGTAAATCATAGTGGGTCACAGGAAATAACACAAGGATACATATTTGTCTGTGATCTTCCTGTGCCCCACACTATCTCACACCTCTGCCTTGTCCCCCCATTGCTGTCACACTGGCCTCTGCGTCCTCAGATTTTGGGCAGACTGTTTTCCCTAACCACACATTTTTCCTCACTTGCTGACGTGCTCACTCAGTGCTGAACAACACGATCAGAACTATCTGATGCTGCCCGTGTGCTTAGAAATAGTTCAAACCAAAGCTATTTTATCCACTAGGCACTGTAGTGCCACAGAGCCTATGAATTTTTCAAGAGCTAAATATGTGCAAGAAAATGTGTTGGCTTTACCTGTTAAATGAAGGTACAAATGTACAAATATAAAATGTAGCATTCTATCACATTGTGTCAGTTTTATTTCTTATTAAATTTAGTGGTTTTATATTGTTCAACTTATGGACCTATTGCTAGATGTGGAAAGAGAAAGAGAGAAATAATACCAGCTAATAAGTCTAGAGCGAATGATAAACAATCACCCTTTTGGATCCCCAATGTAATAAACAATTCAGGCAAGGATCATCAATGAATGCTATAATCATTAGATGAAAGATTATTAGAATAACCTCAGTATGTTTTTTTACATTTTTTCTGAAATACTAACCCCCGCTACCCACTGCTGCCCATTACTTAATGATTGCAAAAGAGGAAAATGCACCTTTACAATGGAGAAAGCTGGGGTTACCATGCTTGCCAAGCAGTCAAGCCACTGGTCTCTGATATAACCTGCAATGAGCCTTGTCCACTGTGATGCAACATGAAATTCACATCACTATGATGTAGTCTAACAGAAATGTTGAAACTTAACTTAGTCAAGGATCTAGACTTAACTACCAGTTGATAAGATATATAAAGGAGATGGAGGCCACCACCATGAAGAAATAGACAGACCCAGAATGAAGCACATTAAGACTTGAGAAAGTCAATCTCAGGAGGAGAAAAAAGGTTCTACATTAAAAGATAAAAAGAGTCATGCCAAATACAACCCTAAAATTTCCTTAATCCTGGTTCAAGAAATCAGCTGCTAAAGACATCTGAAAATGGACTGGATATGAGAAATATTTGAAGAATTTTCATTAATTTTCTTAAGTGTAATAAAGGGACTATGATCATGTAGGAGATGCCTGCCGAGGATTTAGGGATGATGAATTACGATATTTTACAAGTTTCAAATAGTTCAGCCAAAAATGAAATATATATTTATATTTGTTGATATGGATAAAAGTAATACAAATATGGCAAAATATAAACAACTGTTAAGTCCAGGTGGGGGGCATAAAGGTGTAAATTGAACTTTTTATCAGCATATTTGTGAAAAATTTTTCATTAAAAAGTTGGAGAAAACCTCCTTTGCTTATATGAAGACACACCAAGCCATTAATATTTATAAAAATGTTATTACCTTGGAAAAATGTATAGATTTGACTATTACTTCAAAAGGATTTCAATGTAAGCCTAGTGATTTCTAAGATACCACAAGCAATGTAAGTTAAATAAGTTATTAATACTAAATAATTTTAAAAGAGCAGTCATGAAAATATTTTCATATTTTATAGCATAAAATGATATTTAATGTAGAACATGGGTATATGGTAATATGTTTTATAAAATGTGAGATTGAACCTATAAATAAAAAGTTTCCTATGTCCTATAATTTTCTTAAGATGCATCTGATTCAAATTGAACTTGATCATGCAGCACCACTTCTGACCAACTGAAGCCTGCCATATACCTGTCCTTTGGATTTCCAAGATATTAATATCATATCTATGATTATTACTTATAATATCTATATGCTAGGCACTGTGAGTAGTTCTTCACAAGCATCACCTCACCTAAACCTCATAAAACCTCTGTGAGCTCAGTACAACCATTGTACCCATTTTACAGGGAAGAAAAACTGTGGCTTCAAGTGTAATCAAGTTGCCCAATATCACACAGGTAGTCCACAGTAGAGCTGATATGAAGGTCTGCATCTATCTGACCCTAAGGCAACGATGCATTGACACTGGAGAGTAGGTAGAGTCAAAGACACCAGGTGTGATCACTGACCTGAGGAAACTATTAATAGTTGGAATTTTCAGGTAAGAAGGAGAATCTGTGGTCAGTGAGAAAGATGGACATTTTAGATCTGGGATCTTATCATCATGCCACTTGATTCATCCCTTGGGATGCACTGACACTTCACAGCAGAGAGCTGGCCCAGATCAAAAATAGCACAGAGGAAAACACAATCTAAATTTAGAGCTCTTCAAAAGCATCCCATTTTGTGAATGTTGAAGGAGGAACTGTTCCCAAAAGAAGTGACCAGCATTCTACAAACATAGACGTATGACACTAATCTTGTCATTTCCCTGTTCTTGTTACTTAGTGAATTGCTATAGCCTGTCGAAAAACAAACATTTAAGTTGAATTGCCAGAAAGTTTGGAATCAGTGGAGACAAGCTGTGGCCAAAAGCCTGCCAGAGTTTGTTTCTGATGCCATTGCCATCAGCACTGGTGTTGGCATCCCCTGGATGCCGGATGCTTGGCTGCTGGGTTCCTCTATAGCTGTCCACTCAGCCATGTGCCACAGGACTCTCAATTATTCTGCAATCACTCCAAGATCATCACTGTACCTTCGGCCTTTGCCTTGGTTTCTCAAGAATCCCAAGTCTCAGTGGGAACATTTGATTTACTAACCTTAAATCACAATCCCAATTTCTATCTGCCAGGGAACAGGAAGCAGGTTAATCTGCTTACATGTGGTATGTTACATGGGTGTATCAGTTCAGATTCTTTAAAGAAATAGAACCAACAGGAGATATGTGTGTGTGTGTGTGTGTGTGGTGTGTGTGTGTTTAATACAAGGAATTGGCTCATGCCATTATAAAAGGTGAGAAGTCCCAAGCTTGGCAGTCCTCAAGTAAAGATCCAGGAAAGTTGGTAGTACAGTTCCATCTGAGTCCTAAGAACTGAGAACCATGAGAGCTAATGGTAAAAGTTCCAGTTCCAGGGCAGGAGAAGACTGATCTCTCAACTCAGTCAGTCCGGAGGAGTTCCCTCTTACTCAGCCCTTTTTGTTCTATTCAGGTCTACACTTGATTAGATCACATCAAGGAGGGCAAACTGCTTCATTCATTCTACTAATTCAAATGATATTCTCAGCTGAAAACAACCTCACATATACACACAGAATAATGTTTGACCAAATTTCTGGGCACTCCATGGCTTAATCAAGTTAATATAACCTTCACAGTAGGCCTAGAGTTACTTATTTTTGATTATTTATCAAAAGTTTCTGTTCATCCACAGAGACTTTATGCATCCTTGCTTTTTTTTTTTTTTTTTTTTTTTTTTTTTTTTTTTTTTTTTTTTTTTTTTTTTTTTTTTTTTTCCAGAGAAGTTCTTTGAGTTAATTGTGCACACTTAGGAGTATGTGTGTGATTTTTTCAGTTTTCTAGAGGGGGTAAGGAGTGGAGAAGTCAGTTCCAGCTTCTCCACCTATCAAATGTCCCAGTCTGGCTACTAGATCTCCAACCTTTATGGGTAAAACCGGGACAAGCATCTGAGTGGAACTCCAGGACTTCCCACCTGCTCACCACTCTGCCTTTGATTTCTCTGTTTTTACTGGCATCTGGGGAGTTCTCCGTATTTTGAGTTCAGATAGGTATGTGTTGAAACTTTAATAACTGTTACCTTTTATCTGGCATATTCCTTGTGTCTGTTACCTTTTATCTGACATATTGTTTGTATTAGAACGGAGGTTCCTCATAATTGGACTTTGTTGCTAGAAATCTGCACCTTATATTTTAAAAATATTCCTTCATATTTGAGGCAAATATTAGTGATATTTCATTTATATGAAATAAAATATTCACTTTTTAAATAAACTTATTTTTAAAAACAGAAACGAATCATCAAAACAGGTATTACTTAGACATGACAAATATCAGAAGACTAACAGATTGGGGAAGACACACATCTAATACACTGGCTGAAACACAGCAAGCCCACAGTAAGTATTCAATGAATGAGAAAAGAAGAAAAAATACTACTCACTTACCAAAAGCTTTTCCTCCTTCATCAATTGTATATGCCTTAAGATCAGTGCTATCTAACAGAAGAATTTTCTGTAATGTTAGAAAAGTTCTTCTGTGCTGTCCTAGATGGTAACTAGCAAACTAGCCATATGTGACAGTTGAGCATTGGAAATGTGCCTACCGTTACTGAGGAACTAAATTCTTTTTTTTTTTTTTTTTTTTTCTTTTTTGAGATGAAGTTTCACTCTTGTTGCCCAGGCTGGAGTGCAGTGGTGTGATCTTGGCTCACTGCAACCTCTGCCTCTTGGGTTCAAGCGATTCTCCTGCCTCAGCCTCCCGAGTAGCTGGGATTACAGGCACGCAACACCCTGTCCAGCTAATTATTATTATTATTGTTTTGTATTTTTAGTGGAGACGGGGTTTCTCCATGTTGGTCAGGCTGGCCTCGAACTCTCAACCTCAGGTGATCCGCCCACCTCAGCCTCCCAAAGTGCTGGGATTATAGGTGTGAACCACGGCACTGGGCCCTAAATCCTTAACACTATTTAATCAGTTTAAATTTAAATGTATATGGCCACATGTCACTAATACCCACCTCATTCGAAGAGAACACATTTCTATGTACACATTAAATCACCTAAAGAGCTTTAAAAATATGTCAAAGCCCAGACCCCATTCTAGATCTATTAAATCATAACCTCAAGCCACTGTAACCCAGACATTGGGCTTTTTTATTGTTATTGCTTTTGTTTGTTTACCTTTTAATTACTGGAAGTTTCCTTTTTCTTTTTTTAAGTTGCCTTTTTGATTTAAAAAAGTAAACAGTAAGAAAGATATTGTCTACTAGGTATGCAATCTAGTCTTATCTCCTTGGTAAAAATCCATGGAAAATCTGATTTCTTACTCAAGACCTATGCTCTTGTGGTAAATCTATTGGCTAGATTAAACATATTTCTAAATGAACTTCTTATGATTTCAGTTTTTTCACTTGATCAACTTGAATATTGATGGTTTTGCTTCTTCTAGGTCATTTAACTCTCACACATCCTCTGCCTATCACACATAGAGAAGAAGAAAACATCATTCTATGGAGGAAGTTTCATGTAGCTGGTGAGGGGGGAAATTAAAAGCCAGGCCTTCTGGAGGCTAGTACTGTGTTATTTTTATTCCACAGTGAGGCAAACAGCTATTAAGCAAAATAAATTAATACAGTGTTAAGGCTGGAAATTCTTTCCTTTCTTCTGTTTACATTTACCATTCTAAATATGGAGAATGGAAAACACATTTCCAAATCTATTTAAGGGTAATGTTTTATAAATAGAACACTGCTGTCTAATGTTATATGTTTAGTTAAACTTGATTTTACTCAGTCAAAAATAGGAAAACCTGGATTCATCAAAAAGTAAATACGTATACATTTTCTGGAATGCAATTTGAAAATGTATATCAAAAGCTACAAATATGGTCATTCCCTTCGACTCAGTAATTCTGAGTCTTGAAATCTGTCATAAGATGCAAACAGAGATCAATTAGTGAAATAGTGTATATAATCAATGGTTTCATTATAGAGTTATCCAAAGTCTTAGAAACATAGTTATGTTCAACAATAGGGAAAGAATCAAATACATGATAACATATCCTTATAATAAAATATTATGCTGTAATTTAAAAATCTCATGTTTTAATACCAACTAATGACACTAGAAATTATTCATATTAATGTTAAATTTTAAAAACATACAAAATTTTATATTATACGATAGCACACATGCATGTAGAATTTAAAAAGACCAAAAGTAAAGTTTTGGAGTAACAGAATTTCTTCATCTGTTCTTAGGAGGTATAAGTTAAAACAACAACTTTAAAAATAGTTTGATATCTTGAGAAAAACATGAGCAGACTATTTGATCCATAATTCCACTGCTAGGTATGCCCTTTAGAGTTTTGCTTTTTAAGCTGAGTTTTGATGAATGCATAGATTTTGGAAATCAATTTAGTATGTAGCAAGCAGCACTATTTTTTAATAAACCAGGGTGCATAAAAACATACTAAGGGATAATATTTTCTTGTGAATTATTTGTTTCAGTTATACACACACATATGTGTGTTTCAGCATTGTGACATAAAATGTATTACTTTTGGCCATGATTAAAATAGTTTTTAAGCCTTTGAAACTCTTGTACATATTCCCTGAGAAAGTAATCTTACCAGCAGACAAGCATGGAATGTTCATAACAACTTGAAACAAACTTTAAATTCCACTAACAGTGAAAGAGTTCACAGAATATTTAGTATGCTTGTCCCTCAACTTACTAAATGCCAAGAAAGACAGAAATTGTAACAACCATGACAAATGTCCCCATAAATTTTCAAACACCCCTCTGCAGAAAGGGGATGTTACCATCCTCTTTTGACGATTCGAGGCTAATACTTTGTAAGCACTCAGTTATAACTTGTTGAATAAATGATTAACTAATACAAAGATAAATAAAATAGCTTGTGCCTGTGCTGATAAGAATTACTGGTTTCTAATGGTTAATAGGATTGAATTAGGCTAAAGCGTGATTGGACCTTGAGTTTTACAGTGAACGTTAAGGCATTATTTGTTTAATTTCTGAAGATTTCTTTATTCAACCATCTTTCCAGTTGTTATTCAGAAAATATTTATTGGGTGTTTACTATGGTTTAGCTCTTCCAAAGGACAGTCAAGATTCTTGGCCTCAAGAAGTTTACATTCTACAGAAAACCTATTAACTGAGGAGCACATACATGGGAGGATTTTCCTCTTCTGCATATAGTAAATAGTGTTCTTCACATACTATTCCATCCCCAGCCTCACTTCATCCTTTCCAGTTGCTCATGTAGAAGAATAAATCATTTAAGCCATTTAAAAAAACCCGTTTTTCTGGTCCAATATGGTGGTGCTCAGTGGTGGTGTGAACTGTGAGAGGTTCACTGAGTTCTAGGAATTACTCAAGGTGATGAGGACGATTGATGACAGAATAGCACATGAGTTAACACTATGGTTCCCACAGCTTCCTTTGCAGGGAAAAACTGATGCCACCCAAACCTGTAAACAACTTTATGAGTCTTTGATGGCAGCTCATGCTAGTAGGGAAAGAGTCATGAAAAAAATTGTAGAGCCCAGATCTCAGCAGTAGTAAAAACACTCCATGAAGAGAAAGATAAGAATTTGAATGATTTAACGTTATTAAAGCAACTTAGAAAAGAGCAGAAAAAGTTAAAATGGATGCAGGCAGAACTGAAAGTTGAAAAAGTGGTAAATGACAGGAGCTGGAAGGTGTTTAATAAACACTGCCAAATTGACTTCAAACCTCCAAAGAATGAATAAAGAAAGAGAGATACTTCTTTAAAAAGGACCAGATCATCTCATAAGAGCTAAGCATGACAGATATCAACAGGACAGGCTTCCTGGGATGATTTCTGAGCCAATAGTTCAAGACATTTTGTTGATTTCAGCACCCTTAGTCAAGACCTCAGGTATAAATAATTCTGATAATTATGGAGACATCAACTGCTATTTTATAGTGATTCTGCTAAAAAATTCTTTGTAACTATTAAAACAATTTTCTGACTCAGTGTACATTTAAAAAAAACTCATCTTTCTCAAATAATCAGAAAATTATATTTCCCAAATTTCTTTCATACCTGTAAACACTAAGGCAGCATAGATTCAGAAATAGCACAACTGTAATTATGGATGGGCAAATTGCTGTATATGTACTAATGAAATGAAATAACAAACTCAGTGAAGATCATTCGTAACTCTTGACTGTGATGTGGTGATCATCTAAATAGCCTGACTCTAGGTTATAATGAAGGATAAATGTCAATAAGGCAAATACAACACATGCACTACATTTTAAAATTCCACCCCTTGGCAAATGAATCTCTTTACTTTCCCTCCTATCTCCTCTCCCATATGTATAAGAACACATTCACACAATTAAATTTTGGGTGTTATTCTCCATAAAGTAAACTTCAAGTAATTACAAAGCAACAGAAAAAAAAAGAGTTTATCCAACTGAACATTAAGTCACAAGCTGTTGCAGAATTATGAACAATTTATTTCAATAGCAAAGGAAGAATACATACTTGGAACTTCATGGAAGTTCGTATTACCCCCAGATTCACTCAACATTCAACAAGTTTTCTTTTTACTGAGCTTCTCCCTGTTTTGGGTTCCTAACACTTCGACCTCATTAGTAAGAACACAGAATTCTGCGCAGGAAATTTTCAGATCTTGTACCTGGTGCTAGACTAGCTCAGTGTCCCTGGCTCAAAGTTCTGAAACTAGATGTGATTAAGCAAGAAATAGATCTGTACTGGATACTTGAGTATCTTAATTTTCTTATTTAAATAACTGTTTATTCACGAGAGGTAAAAGTCACTATTTCATAAACAGTTGATAAAGAAAATCTAACTTGAACTGGGTTAAGCAGAAGAGGGAAACTTGTGAAAAGTCCACAAGTAATTTGACTTCTGACTTGACAGAGGTCAGGGACTCAAAAGATGTCTTCAGCTCCATGTGCCTGATATGTCAGTTCTGTTGGTTTCATTCTTAGATGCTACATAGTGAGCAAGATGGCTGCCCACAGTGCAGTGTCTTATATTTTCCTTCATACAGTGAAAATTCTGGGCCTGACTCTCATTGGCCTACATTGGGCCACAGGCCAGAGGAATGCTGTTTCTGATTGGCCAGTCTGAATCACATGTTCATCCCTGGATTCAGGGATAGAGTCAACTCTAGGTAGGCTGAGAGTGGCAGAAAGGGTGGTTCTCCCAGAAGCTCAGATTAGTATTAACCAAAAGAAAGGAAAACACATACTAGGTGGCAAAAAAAGAGCACATGTTCACCACAGATGACAAGCTTATGTCTCCCAGGCACCAAGAATCTCCCTTTGTAAATGAGATAGCGCAGAGAAAGAGGTGTGGATTTTAAGTCAAAATTTCTTAGTTCTAATGTTAGTTAGCTCAAATGGTTTTAGCCATATGACAGGGGTCTTGTAAGAGTTAAATGAGTATTTAGTGAAAGTGTTTCATTAACATTTGAATAATAATTTATAGCTAAATACTATCGTTATTACTCAAGAGTCTAAGAATGTGTCCCTTGGAAAGGTATTTTTTAAGTATCTGAATTCTATCAAAGCAACTCTATCAAACCAAAGTAACAAGCATGTGAACAAAATGAAGTAGTTGTAGTAGATACTGTCTGTTGCCCACCTCCTTTTCTTCTGATTGACAGACCCTCACTTTTATTTGAGAAACCCACTCCCCTCCATAGCATCATGTGCTTCATTAAGCTACAATGGCAATGCCATCTTGTGACATTGCCATCCACCAGATCTATGGAGTCTTCTGATCCAGCCAACAGACACGATTCAAGACGGTAGGGAAAAAAAAAAAAAAAAAAAAAAAAAACACTCTTAAGTACCTTCCCTCAGAAGTAACACATGTCAGTTTTGCTCATATTTCATTGTTCAGAACTGAACATACGCTTGATCAAGACGAAACAAATGATGGGAAATGTAGCCCCTGTCTGGACAACCGCTTCTAAAAGTCAAGTCTCTTCCATGGAAGGTGGAAGACACAACCAGTCACGTCTACCATGTTAACTGAAATGGCCATCAACACTGATACAAACTCTTGTCAAAGGAAAGTAAAGGAGGTGGGAATCCTTTAAGTCAAGACCATCAATTTTCTAGAGCTTCTATAGCAAATTATCACAAACTTAGTGGCTAAAAATAACAGAAATTAATACCTTCTCCATTTTGGAGGCCAGAAGTCTAAAATCAATGTGTGAGCAGGGCAGTTCTCCTTCTGAAGGCTCTAGGAGAGATTCCCACCTTGCCTCTTCCAGGTTTTGATTGTTCTAAGTGTTGCTTGGCTTAGGACTATACAACCCCAGACTCTGCCTCCATCTTCAGCTGATCTTCTCTTTCTTTGTGTCTTCTTCCCTTCTTCTCTATATCTGTGTCATTGGACACTTTTCATTTCACCTTCATTAAGGCCTATCCTCGTCTAGGATGATCTAATTTGAACATCCTTCAAGCCACTACATTTTTTTAGAGCCCTAGCATAGTTTACGTTTAAGTGTATCGTATCTTCTTCATCTTGGCTAAATAGGATGAGTTCACAGTTTTATGTAACTGAGATGCAAAAAAAAAAAAAAAAAAACTAATTCTTTACATGGAAAGGTAAAATTATTTTGTACAAGAGCAATAGACATCATTGCTAGAGAACTATCTGCATATGAAAATTGATAATAATTACCAATGCTACTTATTTTGACTTTTATTAATTTATTATACTTCATTATGTATGAGAGGCAGTGATAAACTATGCAAATAATTGAGATAGACTAGGACTCAGATATTAGCTCAAATACTTGTTAGATATGTGATCTTGGGAAAATTACTTAACATCCTTAGGGCTTTGCTTTCTCATATACAACAGGGATGACTGCATTGTATCACACAAGATGTGACATGCCATCAGTCATAACAAATGTACCACTGTGGTGCAGGACGTTGAATATATGTGGAAATGGGGTTATTTGGGAACCCTCCATACTTTCTGATGAACTTTACATAAGCTTAAAAGTGCTCTAAAAGCCAAAGTTTATTAATTTTAAAAAATTACAGTGAATTGCAGCACATGATATAACGTTTATACACATAAAAATATGCAGTGTTTAATCAGACCCAGGTCACTGCCTATATAAATCATACCTTTCCTTACTTCTCAATACTTATCCTCTAGAAACCTGCTTTGATTCTCCCTTCCTATGTAGATCTTTTCCCGCATCTGAAATCCTGTATGTGTAACCCACAGGAAAATAAACAATGTGTCCCTCAAAGGTCTATTATTATTTCAAGTTTTCACAAAAAATGTCTTCAAAACTACAAGCTTTTCTTTGAAGAATGGAATCATATTTTTCAGATGTTCTTGGTCTTTCTTTACCAGCTAGATGTTTGCTTAATAAATGAAGAATAACTAACCCCTAAAGTAAAAAATTGTTTAAAACAGTGTATCCAAGCTATTTGAGCTCATATGAAAAGAAACTTCCCCCTGAAAATAATGTCAAAATTAATCTTTAGATTTCTCACCATGCAAAGTGTAAATAATACAGCATCTGCATGTTTGTTGATAATGTCTTATGCTTACATAAATATTTGTATATACAGTTTACATCTAAGGTTCCCCTTCCCACCCCACATCTTGTTTTCTGTGCTAAATGATCAGTGTGTGGGATTAAATTTTCTAGGAGTAGCACACAGCTGTTAGGTGCCACAACAGGTGCCATATATTAAGCTACAAAAATCTATTTGAGGGCAGCATTTCTGAAAAAGGCTCACCACCTCATCTGCGATAAGTCTTAGAGCCTTTCATTCATTATAATTAGGTTCAACAGTCAAATAAAACTACTACATTTAAGCCTGACAATTGAAGGTCATGTTCAAAGTTGGAGAGGACACAGTGGAACATATGAGAAGGAGTTTCTATAAAAACTTTCCCTTACTCTGTGGTGTTTTAACACACATCGTCTATGGTTTGCTGCTGGTTATTTGTTTTAGTCCCACAGAGGATGAAAATAAAAATTCATTCCAGGTTAGCAGAATCTCACATTAGGAAAAGCCATGAGCATTTTAAAATTAAAAAATGATTATAACCATTAGACTTTGTTGAATACCCTCAAGTAGGGTAGTTTTAAAATAGTAGTAGGCAGTAGGCAGGCTTCTCTTTGAGAGTTCATATCTTTATTACATTAAACATATTAGCCAGGCATGGTGGTTCATGCCTATAATCCCAATACTTTGGGAGGCTGAGGTGAGAGGATT
>NW_016107412.1:5200573-5246658 GCF_001604975.1 Cebus imitator
ACCGCATGTTCTCACTCATAGGCAGGTGCTGAACAATGAGAACACATGGACACAGGGAGGGGAGCACTACACACTGGGGTCAGTTGGGGGGAAATAGGGGAGGGACGGTGGGGGGTGGGAAGCTAGGGAGAGATAGCAAGGGGAGAAATGCCAGATGTAGGTGATGGGGAGGAAGGCAGCAAATCACACTGCCACGTGTGTTCCTATGCAACAATTTTGCATGTTCTTCACATGTGCACAAAACCTAAAATGCAATAAAATAAATAAATGGGAAAAAAAAACAACAATCAATGTCAAGTCCCTATGTGAAAGCCAAGTACAGTCCCAGTTTTCTGTAAATGTAATTCTACTGAGTTAAAACCAAAATTGTTATATGACAAATTATTATATGCATCAAGTTACACTATATAAATATAAATATGGTCCTACAGAAGTTATTAAAACAGACTACCCTTTCTTCCCTTGAGGCTTGGGTAGAAGGGACCAATCTCATTAACTACTAAAGACAGATTGGATTTGAACACAGAGGGATGGGAGAAAGAGGAATATTTTTCTGAGGAAGAGGATAATCCTCTGGCAGGTGGGAAAATATTAATTTAAAGAGACTATTTCCCTAAAATATTCTAATATAGGGACAAATGTAGAGTCTGTTTTTCCTTCAATTTTTTAAAATTTTGACATAACTTCAGATTTAAGGTGAAATTGCAAGAATAGTACAAAAATCCATAAATGTTTTACCCAGATTAGCCAAGTGTTAATATTCTACCATATTTGCTTTTACTTTCTCTCTCTGTTTATGTGTGTATATACACACACACACACTCACACACACACACACACTTTTCCCCCGAGTCTGAGGTTAAATGTAATCATGATATTCTTTCATGCCTAAATATATCAGTATGTTTCCTAAAAATATGAGCATTCTTAAATAACCACAATATAATTTTCACAGCTAGGAAATTAATATTGAAGCAATACCATTATCTAAACTTTGCTCAGATTTTGCCAATTGTCCCAATTAAATCCATTATAGGAAAAAAGACCCAGCTCAATCATTGTATTTGATTACATGTCATAACCTGGAACTGTTTCTTGGTCTTTTTTTGTTTTATGACATTGACATATTTAAGAGTACAGGTGGACAATTTGACCTTGTCTGATGTTTCTTCATGATTTGATTTAGTTTTGCACTATGGGAGGACTCAAGAATGTCATGTTTTCCTCAGTGCATCATATTAGAAGGCATTTGATATCAGTTTTCCCTATTAATGGTGATGTTTACTCTGATCATGTATTATGGTGATGATGTGAGGTGTCTCTAGTAAAAAACTTCCTATTTTTGCTCTGTAATTAATTGGGACCTTGTGGGGAAATAATGCCATTTTAAAAATATTATTTTAATTCTAGTATTATAAAGCAAGTGGTTTCCCCCCTATTTGATCTTATTAGCATCATATAAGCTATCCATAATTCTGAATTTTCAAGAGACTTAAAAAGTTGTATCTGGAACACCCATGTGTTTTGAATCAAATGAATTACAGTGTATCTATTCTATCTAAAACATGAACTTTTCTACATATTTTGAGGGCAAAAAATGGTCTCATGGTTATAGGTTAATAGCTGTTTGATAAAACATTAAACATTACTACTTTTGTAATCATTCCTATTATTCTTAAAAATAGGACCTTATTCACTCAAAACAATTCAGTTGACAGCTGATTGTAATTTAATGTAAGGCAAGGTCTGTTAACATTTTCTAAGAAATGTTTACTTTGAAAAGGTGTCCATTGTCACATCTTCTCCTAAAGTATTAAATACAATCTAATTGTTGGCAGATAAATTCAGGATTGGAGATAGTGCATAATAATTGTGACCTTCAGTTGGATGAAGCAGCAAAATGTTTGCCTACAGAGAGACCTCTCAGAAATCTTGTTATCTCAGAAAGAAATGTATGAGTTTGGAGAGGATCACCCTGACTGTTCTATGGAAAATGGCTTAGAGAGAGAGGATAAGCAAAAACAAGGAGGCCACACAGGAGACTGTTCAATAATCCAATGAAGAGGCTACAATTACACCAACTCAAGATATAATTCAGAGGCTGGATCAATAAGAATTCATAATCACATGGATACAGGGAGTAAGATACAGAGAGATATCAGGGCAAACCTGTGGATTAAATTTGAATAATAACGTGAGTGTGGACAAGTTACACTTACTAAGTTGGGAAGACTAAGGAGGTAGGAGGAGTTTTGCACATGTTGCTTTTGAGATGCCATGTAGGCACCCCAGTGGGCATAACCAGGTGGTCTTCGGAGGTATAAGGCTGGAGCACAGAAGAGACATTAAGATGGAACTACTGGGGTTAGTGCTTCATTTATTGAGATTAATCTGGTACCATTTTTCAATTAGCTTCCACCAAGTGTGATTTTTGTTTAAAACTCAAAACCGCCATAAGAAACAGATGAAGTGAGCATTAATCAGTTTAATAGTGAGTTTGCATGCTTGTGACGGCAGCACCAAATCACTCTATAATAATATGTTTAGTTAGGCACTGTACAAACACTTTAAGTGCACTCTCTCATTTAAATCAAATTTTTAAATTTAAAAAAGGAGGTCCCGTACTTACCACAGTAAAATATCACATGACTTTTCTGTCATGAAAAATCTATTGACCTTTCTGTCCATGCACCAGCTTCTTTCTCTGAAAATTATCCACATCCACACCACCATGCTCTCTTCCTCAATACCTCAAGCTTCCTTTTCCTGCCCTCTGTTCATGTTGGTAAAACAGGACCCAGTTTGCTGTCCAGATTTGATTGTTCAGGGAAAGGGAGGACAGAACCATGCCAAAGTGGGACCAAAGTATTTCCCCAGAGATTTATGATCAGAGTCAAAGATTCCAGCTCAGTCTAGGTGCTCTCTGAAACTGAGGAACAAAAATCCAGGAAAGGGTTCTGTGTATTTGTTCTACACTGTCGGCAAATAACATCCTAAAGAACTGCTCAGCAAGAGAGGCCACACGAAGCTGATGCAAAGGGATTAGTGAGGATGAGATTCCAGGGGTGTCTGACTCCTGAGGGACAGTCGTATTTCTATCCTCTGACCCATGCAGTAGCCCAGTAACCTTACCTTGCTCAGCTGGAGCTGAGTTTCTGTTACTTGCACTTGCCAAGGCTGACCTGACTACTCCACTGCTGAGTGCCTGCCCAATCTGCCAGCAGCAGAAACCCACATTGAGTCCTCAAGATTGAACCATTCCCTGGGTTAATCAGCCAGCTTCCTGATGGCAGGTGAATTACACCAGAACATTTATTTTATGGAAAATGCAGTGTTTTGTTCTCACTGGAATAAAGATTTACTCTGGAGCTGGACTTGCCTTCCCTGCTTATTCCAAAACTGCCATCCATAACCTTATCCATCATCATAGTATTTCACACAGCATTGCTTCTGATTAAGGAAATCACTCACAGCTAATGAAGTACATCAGTGGGCCCAGGCTTATAGGATTCACTGGTTTCACCAGGTTCCCCATCATCCTGAAGCAGCTAGACTGATAGAATGTAGTTTTTATTTATTTTTTTTTTGAAGACTCAATTTCAGTGACAATAACTCCAGTAGGCTATCTATGCTCTGAATCAGCATCCAATATATGATATGGTTTCTCCCATGGCCCAGGAATTCATGGGTCCCAAGAATCAATGAGTCGAAATGGCACAACTCATATTACCCCTAGTGACATACTAGCACAATGGTTGCTTCCTGTCTCTGCAATCTTATGTTCTGCTGGTATAGATGAATTAGTTCCAATGGGAGAAGTGTTTTTACTAGGAAACACAACAGTAATTTCACTGAAATAGAAGTTAAGATGATCATCTTAACTAGTCACCTTGGGCTCCTCATGCCTCTGAATTAACAGGCAAGGAAGGGAGCTACGGTGCAGGCTGGGGTAATCAATCGTGGTTACCAAGGGGAAATTGGACTACTGCTACACAAGGGGAGGCAAGGTATGTTTTAAACATAGGAGATCTCTTAGGGTGCCTCTTAGTACTACCATGTCCTTTGATTAAAGTCAATCTAAAACCACAACATCACAATTCAGGTAGAACTGCTAATGGCCAGACTGTTCAAAAATAATGGGAATTTTACTTGGTTGTGGTTTCTGCCTACCATGCAAAGAACCATGACCAGCTGAGATGATTGCTGAGAATGAAAGAAATATGGAATGTATACTAGTGGTAGTTACAAATAACAGCTATAACCACATGTCTACTTACAGAGATGAAGACTAATTGTTATGAGTATTTCTTCCTTATTTTCTTATAAATATGTTTGTATGTATATAAGTATTATATGTATTTATACATCTGTATATGTATAAAGCAATATTGTGTTTTCTTCCTCTCTTATCCCCTTATCATCTAACATAAGATGTACTAATAATAGTTGACTTTATATCACCATATTTAAGTTATATTATGAAGAGTGAACACCATCAATTTTAAAAAGCCTGGCAATATCAAGGATTAGTTAAGATGTGGATCAATTTGAGCTCCTATACATTATGGTGGAATGTAAAATGGTACAGCCACTTGGGTAAGAGTTTGGCATTTATCTATACTTGCCATATGGCCCAATAATTCCACTGCTAGATATTTATCCTAGAGAAATAAAAGCTTATATTAAACATAAAAACCTTTATGCAAATACTTATGGTATTCATAACTGCTACTACCAGGAAATGACCCAAATGTCCTTCAACACATGAATGTATAAACCATAAGTACAAGCATATAATGGAATACTACTCAGCAGTAAAAAGGAATGAACTATCAATACATTCAGCAATATGAATGAAACTTACATACACTGTGATTAGTGAAAGCCAGAGCAAAATGTTATATACTATATCATTCCATTTATATGGGCTTCTGGAAAAGGCAAAACTATACAGATGGAGAACAGAGTAGTGGTTATCTAGGGTTAGGAGTAGGGAAAGGGTCTGACTACATGGCAGCAGCATAAGGGACTAATATTTGAAGGTGATGCTAACTGTTCTATGTCCTGATTGAGGTGGTAGTAGTTACAAAACTCTGTGGTTCTGTTTAACTGTACAAGTAAAAAGTGAATTTTAATGGTATATATTTAAAAGTGTCATTAAAAGGATTTTAAGCAAGAAAATGTGTTTTATAGAATGATTCAGTGTGAAGAATGGATTGGATCAGATGTATCAAACACAAGAGACATGAAGTTTCCCTGAGGCTGTTGCATTAATCCAGTGGTGATTACAGTTAACTAGGGTAGTGAGAGCGAGGATGGGGAGAAGTGGGTGGGTTTGAGAGACACTACATGGTAAAATTGGCAGGCTATGAGGAATAAAAGACAATACTCATGTGTTTGACTTGAGCAAGTGTCATTCACCAGGTCAAAACTGGATACAGAAAGATTTTAGAGAGAGAACAGTTGCTCAGTTTGGGATGCATTAAGGTTTGTGGTATAATTGTGTGATTCTAGGCAGATATTTACACAGTTCATGGCTGAACTAAAATACTTCTATCCAAGTAATGGTGCTGAGGAGTGACACAATATACTATAATTATATAACTGACATTTCCAGGAACCCAAAGCAGTTCATAAAAAATGCAACGTATATCTTCTCAATTCATTCAATTATTCCTCCTGGAAACGTTTCCAGCTTGGGACCTGGAGCCTGTGCACATCAATTTGTTGTCCACACAGAGGTACAAAAACTGATGAGTAGGGTTTGAATAATAAAGGCAGTTACTTAGCCCCTTATAGTAGCTTGAATCTCTCTCTAGGCTATGCCGGTTTTCAGTTCCACTGAGAGCATGCTCTTCTGCCTAAAGAAAAATAAAAGCTGAGAAAACAGATGTTTCCAGAAGTCCTTGAAAGCTTTTCTCCAACAATCCGGCTAAGGTAGCCTTAATTTTACAGCTCAAGGACAATGAGAAAAAACATATTTGCCTCTTGTCACATAATATTTCTCAGTAGGCTTAATTATGGTTGTGATACTTAATACTTAAAATCACTGGTTGGATTTTTGTTCTCATTAGCGCTGGAAGAGTTGAGAGGATGCCTGCCCTGCAGAGCTAGAAATTATCATTTTCTCATTATCCCTCCCAAAAAAGGAAAAAAATGAGCCAATAAAGTATAGGGGTTCTCAAAGCCACAGATGACAATACTTGGTCCTGTGTTGTTTTGAGTTCTTTTAATTGTTTCCTTTGTATAGATCTGGTCTTCAAGAAAATCATGTCCTTTAAGAAGTATGTATTTGCCATTTCTGTTGATTCCTTCCCTGTCCTTTGCCCGGTGCTGGATACACATTCAGCATTCAAAAAGCAGCAATTCAAAAAATACTGTGATACACAGTTATGAACCTTAAAATGTTCTTGGTTGAGCTTTGAGTCAGTGTTTAATTCTTCTTCTTTCCCCATCTTATCGTCTGTTCCTGTCATGCTCCATCCCGACCCCAACTCACAGACAAACCATTTCCTTCACTTTTGCATCTCTTTCTCTCACTCTTTCCCAGGTTCCTAAAGGCAAGGGGGAGTGTGTTATAAATCCTAGAGAATGAGTTTATTTCCTTATGACAGATGTTTTCAATATATCTCAGAGCTCCAGCTGAGCTTAATTGGGATTTAGAGTTTGCCTAATTGTGAGGAACTGGTGTTTTCATTGAGAGTTGTCCTTTTTAGAAAAGTAGGGGAAGAACAGGACCCAGAGGATAAAATGTTATGTGTGCATAGGCTTGTGGCAGAGGGGAAAGTGGAGCAATGAAAAGAACAGGATGACATTGGTTTTCTAGGCCAGAGCCTAGGCTAGGTCTGATTCCTGGAAAGTTATAGTAGTTATGCAGTAAACAGATTGTGTAACAATTCTTGAATGATTTTATGAGTCATAGGACCTAAACAGAGATGTTTTCTGGCAAAGGCAACCAATTATAAACCTTCATTTAATACTCTACCAGCTTTCCAAAAACATCACAAAAGGAGCTTCTAGGGTATGACTCTAGGAATTCCATCCTCATGAAAACATGAGACTGAATAAGTGGGAGTTAAATCAGGTAAAGACTTGGGAGGGTCAGGAGGACATTTCAGGCAAAGCAGACATCTTCAGCAAAAGCACAAGAAACAGCTCAATGTTTGGGAGAATCTCAAATAATTCATTACTGATGAAGCTTGATGTTACAAGACAGGGAGTATCAAGTGTAAGAATAAAGAATAGGCAAGTCCTGCTTGCTATGTCTAAAAGCTGGGATTCCTCCTTGTAAGCCAGGGATTACCAACTCTAGTCCAGTGGTTGCGGTTGACTGAAAGTCAGAGTTAAGGAGTCTGGGATGGCATTTAAACTCAATAGGATCAGAGGCAAAAGAGGACAGTGACAGCACATATGCCAGGCTTTGATATTTCTGCTTTGGCAATGAAAAGCCATTGGTGGTTCTTTGCCCCCAGCAAATGTGACCTCAAAGGCATATATTATACACCATCAGAGTATATTTATTATTTGATAAATTTGGCCTATTTTTCTAGATCCTGAGAGATCACTGATTATTTTAATCACATTTATTCTGCCCTCCTCGTTCCTGTCAAGGTCTTCTGGTAAGGCTGAAATATATGCTGATTTAGCCAATGATATCAGTCCTTTCTGAAACTTTAAAAATTGATCTGTACAAAGTTCAGCTGGGTTCTATAGTTCTTAATCCTCCCATTTCAGTGTGACCTGAAGCTTAATAAGTCTCTTAAATGTTGCTTTGAGTACAGGCCAATTAGCAAGTCACTTTATTATCTTAGGTGCTAAACCCAGATTCATTTTATAAACTTGACTTCTTATTTTTTCTCTGTTTTTCCTTGGGTTCTTCTGAGATTTTAAGTCAAGGAAGAATCTCCACTTATCTATGCTCAATAATAAACTAGCCAAACTAAAAAAGAATGACTTAAAACTTCCTATTACTTTTAAAAGTTACCTTTAATGCTTCATGTAATGCAGATGTTAGGGGAAGAAGCAGCCATCACTAAACCTGACTTTTTCAGGTTTGAGGTACACAGTCTGGGGATCTCATTAAGCAATGGCATATTGAACCACAACAGAATTTCAGAGGAGAAAGTATGTAAGAGGAACAGACAACTGACTTAGATTAGAAAGATACGGCTATGGACATGTGAAGCTCAGCTTGTATTACGTCATTCTAAAAGTATATATTCAGAACTGATCAACTGCCTATCCATAATAGGCTTCTTTTTAACTACATTATAAATAAACTTTTAAGATTTTATTATATAGTAAATAATCATAAATCTTTTAATATTATAGTAGGCTTTCCTTTCCAGCCATATTTTTATTTTTATGGCTCACCACTGAATTTCCTGTTTTTCTTACATTTTGGTGCATAACATTGAATGCAACTGCCAAAGCTGGCAAATTTTGATTTTTTGACTTTTTAATTTTTCTCAATTATTCGGATACTCTCATGCTGCCAGTAGTTTTCTAGAGTTTTCCATTTGGGTACTCTATTCTCAGCTCACACATTGCGCCTGGTTCTTCTATACCAGCATCCTTATCATACTGGCTTTCATTCTAAGGCTTTTTGCTCACAGTAGCAAGATAGCTGCCATAGCCCAAGCATCATTATCTCACATGACAGTATCCCAAAGAGGAACAAAGGGGACAAGGACAAAGTGTAATTTCACCCAATTTTATCAAGGGAGAAAAGCTCTTTAAGGGGTCACGCAGGTGACATTCCATTACTTTCCGTAGGACAAAAATGTGTCAAATGGCCATGTGGTGCAGAAAAATATAGAGAAGCAAGTATGTGGCAAAAATGAATAGGATTGCCAAAGCTAAAACAACCAATTCATAGCTCTTTCTTTTGAACTAGACACATGACTCCTCCAAACAAACTCTAGGTACTCTTTATCAAAAAAAAAGGAATGGCTTTTGGCCAGGCAATTAATAATTTCTGACACATTACCCCATTAAAGGAGTGGATACAATGGGAAGCGTTTTCTTGATTTAGAAATTTGGTAGATAATAGAGAATGCTGGAAGATGGGCAAGTTGAGTTGAGGGAAGAGAGATGATCTTCATTTGAGCACATCAACTTTGAAATGTCTGTGATGCATTGAGGTAGATGTGTCCAAGAAGATGGGGGACACAGGGGACCAGAGCTTAGGAAAAAGTTATACGCAGGAGAGAAACTTGAGACTTAGCAGTGTAACTGATGGCAGTTGAAGCCATAGGTTTGAATGTAACCAGTGAGGGGGCATATAAAGAGAGAGATGACAGAGGAACTAGTATGAAATGCCAATCAATAATTTAAGGATAGGAAGAGAAATTCAGACATGGAAGGCCGCTTGGAGAGACAAGACAGAGATAAGAGAAAAATCAGTTGGGGGTATTGTCGTGAAAATCCAGAAAGACTTCCAAAAAAGGACTGAAAAAAAGAGTCAAATGCTGCAGAAGAGTCAAACAAGATGAAAGTAGAAAACAATAAGATGGCTTGGGCAATTAGGACATAGTGTTGCATAGCAGTATTTTCAATAGAATGATTTAAGAAAAAGGCCAAATTATAGTGGGTTGAACAGCAGATTAGATCCAAGGAAAAGGAGAAAAGCATTTAGCTACCACACATACACTGCAGTTATCACAAAGGTTTATGATATCTTAATTTTTTAAAACAATGAAAATAGTAGAAATTTTAGTCACTATGATTTTTTTTCTACATTCCTTTTCAGCAGATAATTGGTGGTATCTAATCTATCTACCCATAGACAGAAGTATTTGGTATTTTTCAATTTCATAAATAGTATCATTCAACTTGAGATTTAATTCTAATTTTATCCTTATTAGCTTTGTGATTTATGTGGTTCATCCAAATATCACACATCTAATCCGTAAGATAATTGGGCTTTTAATTCAGCTATGAATTCAAAGTTCACGTTCTTCACAATTGAGACTTCTGGTGAGCCTACTGAAGGGAGTCAGTTCCCACTTAATAAATGCCAATGTGACTAATTTTTCCACATGAATCTATCTACCTTCACTTCCACAGTACAACAGACAAAATGAGGGCTATGAGAGAGGATACTGTATATATTTTGTTTCAGAATTCTACCAAGAGATAGAAGTAAAGAGGGTAGTCTCCATGTTTGTAAGATTGAGAAACTCATTCTCTCCTCCCATCCAGCTATCCCCCCTGTTAGAATTTCCAGACAGCTGTAGCTGAGAAATAGATAACCTGTTAAACAGAGAAGCTATCCAACAAAGGGGTGTGCGAGACAGGAGAGTAACCCAGCGATGCCAATGATATAAATCCATTATATGAGGCCAAGCATTATGGCACATGCCTATAATCCCAGAATTTTGGGGGGCAGGTGAATTGCTTGAGTCCAGGAGTTCAAGGCCAGCCTGAGCAACATGGCAAAACCCTGTCCCTACAAAAAGTACAAAAAACTAGCCAGCTGTGGTGGCACCTGCCTGTGGCCCCAGCTACTTAGGAGGCTGAGGTGGGAGGATCCTTTGAGCCCAGGATACAGAGGCTGCAGTGAGCTGAGATCATGCCACTGTACTCCAGCCTTGGCAACAGAGTAAAACCCTGTCTCAAAAATAAATAAATAGTTAAAAAATTGATCATATGCAAACTCTACAGGTTGTGATACATTTATTGTCGAAGCCTTCAAAATAGCATCATCTTTGATAATAAGCAATATGTTAATTATATCATTAAAGTAAAAAAAATGTGGGGGAAAAAAGCTCCATGCATTCACATGAAGTCAATCACATATTTTAAACGGTTTAGATGTGTAATGTATGAAACTTTTGCATGAAATAGAGCAGGCAAGTTCTTACAAAGCATTTCAAAAGAAAAAGGACTGTTATCTGAAATTTCGGCTACCCTTTATTGGTTTTCCATAGCAATTGGCTTGTCTTTGCATTTTACTTTCTCTCTTCTACTAGTGAAGAAACAAAAATGACAGCAGCTATTGCCAGGTCCTTTGAGCTGTTGCTCTGTAACAAAGTAATTTAGGAAGGGAGACAGAGGATGGAGTCAACTTTTATGAGAAAACTGGTCATGTTTTCCTCTGATAGAAGTTTTCCATTCAGATGTTTTACGACAACTAAAGTCTCTAAGGATTAACTCTACAAAGACTGATATTTTAAAATAAGATTTCCCTTATTACTTAATCATTGCAATCTGACAATAAAACCATCCGCCTATAATGAGCCAACTCTGCAAACTGCTCAAGTCCAAAAAAATGAATGTCTGAAAGAACTCATTGTGTTATCCTGGGATGCCAAATTTGACTTTCAGACAGAAACTTTGTGTCTGACTTTTTTTTATGCCATCAGTGGAATAGACGCTTTCCTACTTTTATCTACTATGGGCATCTACAATTTTTAAAAAGTCTGGTTTATTTTATATTAAATGATGAAAGAATCATGATCAGAAGTCCTTAGGGAAAATATAGGTTTTCACATGTGCTAACCTGTTGCTGTTCTACAACCACAATAGCAATTATTTCTGAGATTTATTGGGCTGTTATGCTAGGTAGTATACTTTATATGCAGTTCACTTTTGAATACATGCAAGAACCTTAAAGAGTAGGAAATGCTATTTTCTTTATTTTACAGAGAAGAAAACTGATGCTTAAAGCCGTTGAATAAGTTGCCAAAGTCACAGTTATTGAGTGGCAGTAGTAGGAGTCAAACTCAGGTATTTTGAGATTAGAGTCTAATACCCCCAACTTCTTATTACAAAGAAAACAGAAAGCATCAATTACTATAATCAATGAGAACTCTTACTTAGAAGGCCACATAAATAGTTAATTAGTTAATGCAGCATCAAAAAGAAGACTAATATTTATTTAAACAATATAAAGCATTCAAGATACCTGTAAATATGAACCTTCTTCATTTTTATTTTTAGTGTAAGAATATTTTGAAAAATAAACAAGAAACTAAACAGATGACTTTAGGTCAAGACTATTTCAAAGGAAACAAATATTGGTAAGTAGAGTCTGTTATACTAAGTACTAAGGAAGTTTTGAAACACTTCTATAAAGGAGAAGTATTTAGTTTTTAAAGATTCAAATAAAAAAATAAAAATATTCATTTTGTTATTTGCAGCAGACTTTCTAAATAAAACATCTGTTTCCAGAGCTGATACTTCATAACCAGGTTGACAGGCTCCTTGTGTCGCACATGGTTGTCAAATGACTATGCTAAGGTCTATCGTTGGCCCATGCAGAATGAAACAATAGGGTCAGACAAAAGTCATGGTCTTTGTGGTGCAGAGCTTCATCAGTTTAAATCTGAATAAACAAAGTGTTTCCAGTCACTCTTATCTTCGAGTTAGTGATTGGCAATACATTTGAACTTTTGCCAATTTTATACATAGAATCCAGTATAAAGGTTATAGTTGTCATAATGAGCTTCCTGTCTTAGCTAACCTAATAATTAAAAGTTGTGCCCCAAAAAATTTTCATAATATTTTTTCTTCTAGATCATTTTCAAGATGGTTCTCCTTCTAGGGGAAGGTAATTCCTTCTTTTGGGAAGATTGGGGTATGAAATATCCACATGCAAAAAAATCTCTGGATTAGAATCACTTGACTCAAAAGAAATTCCAGCCATACCACTATTATTCCTCTCTCCCTATATGTTCCCTTAGGAATGCCAAGCAGCTAATTAGTATTGGGGCTCTAAAGAGATACACCTGAAGGGGGCAATGCCAAGCCCACTTTTAATTTATACCAAAGCGCTAACCTGGCTGGGTTTGGTGGCTCATGCCTGTAATTCTAGCATTTTGGGAGTCTGAAATGGCGGGTCGCTTGAGTCCAGGAGTTTGAGACCAGCCTGGGCAACATAGCAAGACCCAGCCTCTACAAAAACTACAAAAATTAGCTGGGTGTGGTGGTGCATGCATGTAGTCCTAGCTACTTGGGAGGCTGAAGTGGGAGGATCACCTAAGCCTGGGAAGTTTCGCCTGCAGTAAGCCATGATCATGCCACTGTACTTCAGCCTGGAGACAAAGTGAGATTCCCTACCCCCCAAAAAATAAAGATTTAAGAAAAAAAAAAGCTCTGACTGGGGGCAGGAGGAAAGATTGATTCAACACAAAATTGTAAGAAAAGAGAATAACAGTCGATCGTGATTGAAAATACAGTAAAACATAAGAGCTAAATAATGAAATTTCTAATCAGAAAGACCTAGATCTTCATCCTGGCTCTACCACTTAGCCATGGGTGTCAGTGGTAAACAGAAGAAAAAAGGAGACTATGGCCAGTGAACTGAAGTCATAGCCTTGCTTTGTATATTTGAGAATATCAATTCTCTTACCTTGTGTGGCAAAGATATGAATGTGAAAGAAGCCTCAATGGGAAGGGGATTATGAAGTCAAGGTGCATAGGGGATGGAGAAACAGGCACAAAAAAGTCCCTGGGAATGAGAAAGACAATATGCACGTGTTCAAGTCTTCAGGGGAAGGCCAAATAGGAGAATGTTAAGTGAGGGCAGGTGACATCAGTGATAATTTGAAGACGGTGGTTTTAAAAGAGGATGAACTTCTAGCATGGAAATGGATAATAATACTAATATCCAACATATAATCAGCACTTGCAACCTGCCAGATATTAAGTGCTTTATATGTATCATCATGTTTAAGCTTTACAGTCCTATACGGTATATACTCTCCTTACACTCTTTGTACTGATGCAAGAAAGGGAGATCCTGAGAGCTGAACTACTCTGCCCAAGGGCATAGAGTTTGTAAATGGTGGGACCAGGATTCACACCCAGCCAGTCTGATCCAGAGCCTTTTGTGTCACCCACTGCCATACTGATGCCTACCTTCAATAAAGCCAGGGAACAATATGTGAGGTGTGCTCTAGTCATCCAGGAAGGGGCTTTCTCTCTAATGACAGTAATTAGCTGCCAAGTTTTAGGAAGGATAGGCAGAGATGGGAAGATAAAAATGTAGAGGATAAGAGGAATGTGACAAGAGGAAGTTATTAATTTGTAGGGGTTCACAGTTTTCCTCTTTTTCTTTCCTTTGATCTCTGAGGAGACCAAAAACAAGTCATCAGAGAAGAATTATACTCACTAAAGAGACTTTAATGTGAGCAAAAAAAATGTGGGGGCTATAAGCATCATACAAGAAGAAAGCTTAGATTATATGCTTACTTTGGGGGAAGGTTGATGGAAATGATTGGGATCAGGAGAGAGGAGACAGGGAGCAAGTGAAAGTGACCACAAAGTTTACAGCCCAAACTAAGGCCCTTTTGCAAGTGGAAAGGGGTGCAATTAATTACGGTGCTGAGCCAACAGGTACAAAGCCCTGGACATTTGATCACTCTAGCCAAAGTCCCCTCTAGTCACCTCTTGGTGCTGCCACTGTCTGTTGAAATTAAGACAGTGAGACCCATCCTGAGCTTAGACATGCTAGAGAATCCAATGGGGAAAAAAGTTTGATAGAAGTTGGTGTGGACAAAGTGCTTGGATCCCACTAATGAGAAAAGATTAAAATTCCTTTTCAGATCATGTTTTCTTTCTTTCTTTCTTTCTTTGTTTCTTTCTTTCTTTCTTTCTTTTTCTTTCTTTCTTTTTCTTTCCTTGCTTTCTTTCTTTCATTCATTCTTTCTTTCTTTTTTTTAGTGAGTAAGAACATCTTTATTATTTTTTATTTGTATAAATGTATGGGGTATAAGTGCAATTTTGTTACATGCATAGACTCATAGTCAGAGTTTTTAGGGTATCTGTCATCCAAATAAGGCATGTCGTGTCTGTTAGTAATTTCTCCTCATCCACCCCCATCCCACTCCCTCATACTTCCGAGGCTCCATTGTCTACCAGTTCACTCTCTAAGTCCACATCAGACCATGATTTTTTTAATGCAAAACCACTTCAAAGCTGCATTAGTGGGTAATGGTTTATGGGTTCTACAGGAGTTTGTACTTAAAAGAGTCCACATAATACATGAGGACGTAATGAAAGTGAGGCTGGGAGAGGACAAGGGAGTATAGTTTATGTGAGAACAAAAATGAAAAATAAAAGTGCAAGGGAGGATCTGAAGGAGGAGGATGAAGGAACAGTTTAAATTGTAAGAAACAGACTTAGTTCCCCTGCAGTAAGTTTTCTTGTAAAATACATGCTGGAAGAAAAAAGATGAGATGGATCACTAAGTAGCTTCTGCTTACAAAAACTTATAAATAGCCATGTGCTTTGGTTTTGCATAGAGTAAAATATAATTCAGAGACTGGAAGCTTGTTTACAACTCAGCGTAACTCTAGACACTGGGTTGTCTGCTCCTCCAGGCAGCAGGGACTCCTTGTTTTCTACTCTGCCATGATTGTAACTCAGCTACCCTCTCTGCCCTGCTCCCTTCTGTAAGTCATTGGATTCTGCTCTTCCTACCAGGGATGCCCGCCTTTTGGGGGTCTGGCATTCAGCATCTCCAAGGCAGAGGATCCAATTTGTTCATTCACCCACTATCCAGTAGAGAACCCCTGCTGGGAAGATTATCTGTGTTGGAAAGCCCCCTGTGCTTCTGGTTAGCCTGCAGACTAGCTGTAATTAGTTCAAATGTCTACCCCTCATCCAGTATGTATGATCAAGGTCATGGGATCATCGGAAATAGAATGTGGTTACTCACAATGTGAGGCCACCACACTGTCCTAGATATCCTACCACCTCTCTAGATGCTCCTCTGTCTAGTCATTAAATGTTGGATTTCCTTAAGGCTGAGTCTTAGGCCTTTTTCTCTTTTCCCACTATCTTTCTTTTTACATAATCTCTACCATGCCCATTACTTCAGTTCACACGCATGGGTTAATGACTTCCAAATGTATATCACTTGCCTTGGATCTCTCATTTGAATTCCAGAGCTGATATCTAATTGCCAACTTGACATTTCCACTTTTATGTCTCTGAGGCATCTCAAATGCAATATATCCTGGACCTAGCTTATGCTCTTCTGCCTCTAATCTATCTGTCCATCACTGTCCATTCAGTTATGAAAGCCTCAACGGACCATTCTTGACATATTCTCTGCCTCAAACCTATTTTCAGTCTGCCTCCTGGCTCTGTCAATACCACTTTATCAACACCTCTAAAATCCATCCACACCTCGTGCTCTTTGCAGCCACCACTGTAGTTCACAGGGCCACCATTGCTCTCTTGGACCACTGCAGGGTCCCTCACATTGTTCCTTGTCATCTACTCTGGCCCCTGTTCAGTTAATTCCCAATACCACAGTCACAGTGAGCTTTACAAAATACAGCTTTTATCATGTCATCCTCCCACCTTCCCATTTAAAATCCTTCAATGATTTCCTATTACTCTTAGAATTGTGAGTGGCATCTTTAATGTGGCTCTGCATGTCTAATCTAGCCTCTGTCTATCTCACTACCTTCGTTTTGCATAATGTTCCTTTGTTCCAATAACATTGGCCTCATTTCAGACCCTTGACTATACCAGGACCCTTCCTGCTACAAGTACTTTCAATGGAACTAATCTCTTGCATGAATAGCTGGACACTGTCTCTTCATCTGAATAACTTCTACTCAATTTTCAGGACTCTGCTTTTCCTGATCCCTGTCCATGTTAGGATCCTTTGCTATACAGTCTCATAGGTCCATGTTTCTGTCTTTGAAAGGCTACATTAATGATGTGATTGTTACATTTTTTATGTTTTCTCACATAACACCAAACTGTAATATTCTTATTAACTAGGATCATATCTATTGCTATTTACCATCATGTCCCTAGAGCCTGGCACATAGTAAGTGCTGAAGAATAAATTTTGAATGGACAGATGAATGAACAAATGCTCGAGAAACTACCAAGGGCAATTTCCTTCAATACAGGCTATAGGAATGATTCATTTTCTCTTTGAAGAGTGTCTTAGTCCATGTGAACTGCTATAACAAAATATAGACTAGGTGGCTTTTAAAAAATAGATGTTTGTTTCTCATTGTTCTGGAGGCTAGGAAATCCTAGTTTGAGGTGCTAGCAAATGTGGTTCCTGGTTCATAGATGGTTATATTCTCATTGTGTCCTCTCATGGTGGAAGTGGCAAGTGAACTCTCTGGGGTCTCTTTTTTGAAGTCAATAATCCCATTCATAAATGCTTCACCTTTATAACCTAATCACCTCCTAAAATTCCCACCTCCAAATATCATCGCCTTGGGGATTAAATTTCAACATATGAATTTGGGGGGAGGGGGACACAAACATTCAATTCATAGAAAAAGGTTTTTCAATATGTTTCTCACTCAAATTATTCTAGATTCCTCTTAAGATAAGTTAAAAACAAAAACAACCTTTAAGTGTTACCCACTAGAACATTACTGTGGCATCAACAAAGTTAGATTCTTATATTCAAAAATGTTATTAACCTGAGGGGGAGTCAATGGCAGCCTCAGCTTCAACTTAAACAGAAATTTATTTATAAAAGCATGAGAGAAGCAATGTAAATAAAAAGGTTATGAATAATTAGAGACTTTGTTTAGAGGTAGACCTTTTAGTTGTAGTTTTAAAGGCTTCTGTGTAGGGAAGACAATAGCAGAGAAGAGATTTTTTAAATTTTCAATCTTAACTGGATGTTGGAAGTACAATATGTTGAGAACAACATTTTCCAATACCCAGACTGGAGTGCAGTGGCACAATAATAGCTCAACTGCAGCCTCGACCTCCCCACATTCAAGTGATCCTCCCATGTCAGCCTCCTGAGTAACTGGGACTACAATTTTGTAGAGACAGGGTCTTGCACTTTTCTGTTATTACAAATATGAGCCACTGCACCTGGCCATGATAAATATATCATATGTAAAATGCTGCAACTATAACTATTTTTATGGTAATTTATATGTAGTGACATGAAAAAGGTCTTTGATTTATTTGATAGAATGCAAATTACAAAATGGCATTTTCCAAATATCTATGTATACCTATCTATCTATAAATGTTTACATATGAATCAAAGAGTCTCAAAATCTCAAGAAAATTTACCAAAAGGCTAACACTGGATATTTATGAGTAATGAGATTATAAGTGATTTTCCACTTTTATTTCTTTCTATATCATTTAAGTTCTTTTCAAGCAGCATTATTACTCTTATAATTAAGTTGGAAAAGGGGAGTGTGATATATACTCAGTTAATAGTTTTTAAAAGCATAACAATAAGTCATGCTTCTTCCTATAGCAAGCTATATTTTGTTACTTCAGGTATCTACTTTAGGAAGAAAATGTCCATACTTTGGAGTGGACTTCCTTTTCTAAGAATAGTGTGATAACTCTACAATGCCATCTAGTGTTCAGAACTTGGGATGTCATGAGAAGGGTTTGCAACTGAAAAAATTTTTAAGTATCAATCCAAATTTGAGCAAAACAAACACATCTTTTGAAAAGGTCACTGAGATTCATTATGAGTGTATATCTAGGCCAAAGCCCAGGTTGCAAACTTTAACAGCAACTATATCCTTTCAATTCAGTAGTAATTGAAGAAATCACAAAAGTAGCCAAAGCCAAAGTGGTTAGTTACTAATTTAAACTGATAAGGGATAAGGGAACTATCTCTGTCCACATCCTCATCATACACAACACCCACATAAACATACACACCTACACACCCCTATCACTGATACCATCACCGTCACCACCTGCAAAAGTTGAGAATCAACCAATTTTCTAAAAACGATTACAAAACCAAAGATTCCACTTGATAACATATCCAGAGCCTAGTTACTCTTGCTGAAGGGTTGAAAACCATAAAAGTTTCATAGCAGATTTACTTCCTCCTGTCTTATCTTCACAGTTTAGTACACAAATAAAGTTGAAATTTTGTTGATAGCTTGGTTCTAGGTTCACCTGGTAATAACTTAATCAGTGTAACTAAAAAGTACAGTCATAAATTAGTGAGGCAAAAATATTTATTTTATGCCTATATGCCAGATACTTTTAGGCGTTAGGAAACTACTTGATGTATCGGGAAACAATATTTTAAAAAGAGAAAACCTCTGCTGTCAGGGAACTTACAGAGTACTGTTAATTTTCTAAACTCAAGAAGACTTTTTCAATTTGAAACCATGCATCAAGTTCCTTACAAATGTTCCTACCCTATGAGTGATAATTTGATTTCTGTGATTTAATCCTAAACAAAGAATACAATGAATTTATTTCAGCAATATATTATAGTTACAAACTGTAAACAACCTAAATGACCAAAGTTAGCAGGTTGATTAAGAAATTTAAAAAATCCAAGAAATGGAATACAATGTAGTTATCTAAAATGATTTATCAAAGATATTGAATATTTGCAAATATCCATAATCTCAAATGAAATAAGAATAAAATGATAATATGCAAAAGATCAGAGTTCTTCTGTAGAAAGCGTAATATTGAATGATTCAACCTGTCAGAGTCTCAGTGACTGTCCTCAAAACTGGGCATGGCAAAGTCCCAAGGATAGAAGGTGGAACTATTCATGATTCACAAGATTCTCTAAAGCAAGCCACTAATACTGTGACAGACACATAAACAAAAAATTCCTTCATATTCTTTAGAATGAAAGTTGGTACTGACTGTTACTGAACCTTATCAAACCTTTATCACTCAGAATGAGGTAGAATTGGATACGTTTGAAGAATGTGAGAGTACTTCATGTTAATAGCTGCCTGGAAACCAAATATTGGGGCAACAATAGACCTCTTTCCCAATACCATTTTTTTCCTGAATATTTTAATATATTTGGTGACTGATATAGTTTGGCTCTGTGTCCTCACCCAAATTTCACCTTGAATTGTAATAATCCCCATAAGTCAAGGGTAGGACCAGGTGAAGGTAATTGAATCATGGCAGGGGAGGGTGATTTCTCCCATGCAGTTCTGGTAATAATGAGTGATTCTCATGAGATTTGATAGTTTTATGAGCATATGGCCTTTCCCCGGCTTGTACTCATTTTCTCTCCTGCTGCTCTGTGAAGAGATGCCTTCCACCATGATTGTAAGTTTACTGAGGCTCCCCTAGCCATGCAGAACTGTGAATCAATTAAACCTCTTTTCTTTATAAATTACCCAATCTCGGGTATTTCTTTACAGCAGCTTGAGAATGAACTAATACAGTGGCGAAGAAAATCTTGTTTCCTATTCCATAAAATGAAATAATTGTGAAAACTTTCTAGCCATTTGCAGAATCGGAAACTGGATCCCTTCCTTATACCATATACAAAAAATTGACTTAAGATGGATTAAAGACTTAAATGTTAAATGTAAAACCATAAAAACCATGAATAATAATTGAGGAAATACTATCCTGAACATGGGCCCTGGCAAAGATTTCATGATGAAGAAATCAAAAGCAATTGCATCAAGAACAAAAATTGGCAAATGGGACCCAATTAAACTGAAGAGCTTCTGCCCAGCAAAAGAAACTATCAAAAGAGTAAACAGACAACCTAAAAAATGGGAGAAAATATTTGCAAACTACACATCTAACAAAGATCTAATATCCAGAATCTTTAAGAAACTTAAACTAACAAGCAAAAAACAAAAAAACACATTAAAAAGTGGGCAAAGGACATGAACACACTTTTCAAAAGAAGATATACATGTGGACAACAAGCATTTGAGAAAATGCTCAATATCACTAATCATTAGAGAAATGCAGATCAAACCCATTATGAGATACCATCTCACACTAGTCAGAACGGCTATTATTAAAAATGAAAAAAAAATTAACAGAGGCTGGCAAGGTTGTGGAGAAAAGGGAACACTTACGTATACACTGCTGGTGGGAATGTAAATTTGTTCAGTCATTGTGGAAATTAGTTTGGTGATTTCTCAAAGAGCTTGAAACAGAATTACCATTTGATCCAGCAATCCCATTATTAGATATATACCCAAAGGAATATAAATCGGTAGACTGGATAAGGAAAATGTGATACACACACACTCACACACACACACACACACACACAATATACACCATGGAATACTACGCAGCCATAAAAAGAATGAGATCATGTCCTCTGCAGCAACATGGAACACAAAACGGTAACAACAGACACTGGGGCCTACTTGAAGGTGAAAGGTAAGAGGAGGACAAGGATTCAAAAACTACCTATCAGGTGCTTATTACCTGCATGATGAAAAAATCTGTACACCAAACCCCTGTGACACACAATTTACCTATATGACAAACCTGTGTATGTACGCCTGAAACTAAACTAAAAGTTAAAAATAAAATAAAGTGGAACATTTAACCAGGAGTTTTATAATGCATTTTTTAGAGGCAATGGTCTATTGGATTGGCCCTGTTGTGCCTATGTTACTTAAAGTTATATGTGTTCTTATAAAAGAACTGGGGAATGATCCATCTGTGATGGAACCAATTATCACTGAATTTAAACTGGCAATCAGCAGGGACATTGAGCTAAACCAGGAAATAGAAAAAGTTTATCTCCCTAGCAAAAATACTTTTGTTTGTTCTTTCTGCATCCTCTTAGTAACTTAGCTTATCCACCACAACTCCAGCCTCACCAAACCTGCCTCAATGGAAATAATATATCCATCCACAGCATTCATTCACTTAAGAATACATGTTGAATATGTTCTGTGTATCAGTCACTATGCTGGTGACAGAACGGGAATGAAAAATGCTCGCAGGTAATACCCTTCTTGAGAGGACAGTCTCCAGGGAACATGATGAATATTAATTAAATAAACAAATAAAAGTAAGTATGAAAACACAGTAAGAAGGCAAGAGATAGGAAAACATGCTGGAGGAGTTGATACCGCATTAGTAAAAGCTGATGGTTGAGTAGGTATTAACTAGGGAGATCTGTGAGGAAAAGTAGCCCAGCTAGAGACAGCAGCAGTTTGAAAATCCCTGAGACAGGAAGAGGCTGGTGCTTTTGAGGAACTGGAAAAGGCTAGAGTACACTAAAGGGAGCCTGTGATGAAAGACAGAGGGGGCCAGCACATGGGGCCAGGTTAAAAGTTGTGGCCTTTATCCCAAGAGTCAGAAGCCCCAGTGTCCACAGGGAGCTCTGCTTCTGCTTTTGGCTTCTCCCTCACTTCATGACAAACATACTGTTTTAACACTCACAGTCCAGATTATCTTTTCCTCCCTTGTAAAAAGAAAAGGTTGAATTAAATGAGCATTAAGGTTTATTCAAGCAGTGAATGTCTGCCTTTTTTTACACACTCTGCATTTTGCTTATACTTAAGTTGTGAGAATATGATGAAGATTCCCAAGGATTTATTATGATCATGAAGCCATTTGCCCCTGTAGAAACTGTCTTTTGAGGGGCTTGGAATATTTGTGAACTGCAAAGTAAGTGTTCACCATCATCTTACAAAGCAAACTGATCCACAATAGTGTGTATCAAACACTTCATCTATTATTGCTTGTTTCCTTAGCATGGAACACAACAAAGTCAAATGCAGAATGTTTCAGCCACACCACCAATGAACTCTGAGGCCCCTTACAGTAGAGCCGATTTGGGATGACGTTAACATTATTCAAATACTTTCTATCCCTTTTTTTCTAGTCACAGCCTCTACCTTAGCAAAACAGGCACCAAGGAACAGAGATCATTCTTTAGAATCCTATGCCATTTAGTGTTATGTACCCTGCAACTTAAATGTTTAATCTTGCTTTGGTTCTAACTCCAGTCTAACACAGACTTCTTGTATGGATTTGAAGAAGCTCAGTCTTGTTTTCTTTTCAGTGTATTTCTGAATTCACCTTCCAGTGTTTTACTATTGTCATGAATGTCAGGAGTGGGAAAGCCTGAGTGACAGCTAAGAAGAAAGTCATTAAACATCTTTACAAAGCTAATTGAACAACATAATAGTAATTATCAATTGCTTAATTTTAAGACATTCTTGCCATGAAATTCAACTGCATCCTTTCAGAATGTTGTAACAGAAACGTGTCATATATAGACAATGGATTGTCTTCAGTAAAATAACATAAATTTCTTTCTTCCTGCGCAGTGAGCTTATTATATTTCAAACAAGAAGTTATGAGTTAAGGCTTGAAATTGAGGCAAACAATTTTCTCAGATTTTTCAACTTTGTCTAAGTGGTTCCTTCAACTCTTACCTATTGCTTTTATTTGGCAGTGGTGAAGTGCTGTTTTCTCTGTGTAAAGAATCTGGAATTTAAAGTTCAGAAAGTAGTGACTTTTTCAGATGTCATAAAAGGCAGATATATGTTGAATAGAATGAAAATTTCCTTTCAGAAAAAAGCCTGAATGATGTTGCAAATATGTGAGAATAGACAATATAACCCTTTGGCTCTTGTACGCTAAATGTTCTAATTCTTTACCTCGTGTATGTGTGTGTGTGTGTGTGTGTGTGTGTGTGTGTGTGTGTGTGTGTGTGTGTCTGGCATGTGTGGCCTTACAGGAGAGGTTAGGAGAAAGCAGCAGGTAGAAGACCAGTGGGATAGCGAGCACCAGCAGGCTGGTCATGATGGCGTTCCTGCAGGAAGAAACTACATAGTGAAGATTATGGATTCTCGAGTTGCCAGCCAGCTCTATCATCCACTTGGCTGAGTTACTCAGGGTATAGCCATTTTAAATAAATATCTCTGTGCCTCAGACTCTTCCCTAGAAATTATGTTTAATGGTACTTACTCTCTACGATTGTTGTGAGGCTGAAATGAGATAATTCATGTAGCATGCTCAGAAGAGTGTCTGCACATTATCTTACATTAGAGCAGTGCCACATATGATCCCAGCTATTGCCTGTCATGAGTAATAAATTTTAACAGTGATCACCACCACATCTGAGAGATTAAATCAGGCTGTTTACCATAAAGTTTATCAGTGTATAAGTGAAATAAGCAGTTGTCGAATGGAAATCACAGATCAATGAGAAACTCTTTGGGTAATCTCTATGCTTCCAGGGAGATAATGTCTTACATTTTAATGTAGAATAATGACTGTATAGTCAAAAATTCAATATTTCATGGTGAAAGTTTCTAATAATCAAAAGATATATTACTCCTCTATAATAACTTGTATCCTACCGAGATACTAGATTTATAAACACTTTCATTTAACTTTCATGCCTTAAACATATTGTGAGTCTGACTCATCCTATAAAATTGGCCTCTTTTCTGGAACACCTATCTCAGATAATTTCACCTAAGTAAATTGCTACCACGTTAAGAAAATATTTTTTAAAAATCAGCATTTCAACAATGTGGGCACTCCTTTAAGAGAAAAGTCCAAAATGCATTATTCCTTTAGATGATTTCTTAACTATGTCAGAAGAAAGATAAAGTTCTTATTTTAGAATTGGGTGATTGATGTGAGCATTAACGTCAGCAGTTTAATAGATCCTGGTCTAAGCTGAAGAGTCCATAATGTATAATTTATTAACCTAGGTCTGCCATACAGATTTATGGATAGTGAAAACAACCTGAGCTAGGAAGTTGGTAAGTATTCATATCATGTCTGACGTCATAGCATGTTGGAGATTGACTGTCTCTTTAAAATCCAGGAATTTCCTTGGATACCTAGTGCCAGGGTTAAAAAATAAAATCTGAATTTCTAAATTGAAACATGAGAAGGAAAGTGTAGAGATAATGTAAGTACTACTTTTGAAAAAATGCAGTAGTCTAAAAGTAAGTTATGGAGTGTTAAATGAATTAAAATCATTTTGAAAATTTGTAATAAAAATGGTTTTAACTCCTCTTAATGTTAATTTATTCCTTCAACTATATGAGATTAAGGATAAATTTTGATATTTCTTACAAGTAAAACTGACCAAATATTTACCCACGTTTATGACTGTGTCCATCAAATATCTTCTGATTTTGAACCTTAAAAAAGTTACTATTATGAAACTGAAAAATAACTAATTTCCAGAATAAAGAGGGACCTGAATGGTATTTTCTGTTGTTGCTGCTGCTGCTACTACATTTTGAAAATAAAGCTTTAAAAAAAAGTACTCATTCCCGTTTTTAGAGGGTTTGATTAAAAAATTACTAGCTATACCCATCAAAAAGAAAACACTAAATAGAAAAATAGTGGATGAAAAATATGAACAGGAAATTCAGAAGAAAAGTACAATCAACATACCAACCAATTTTGGCCTCATTCACTATTACAGAGACATAATTCTAAAATGCTATTGGTATACATATAAATATTTCAGTTGTATCATATTCAGGATATGGAGAGCCAGGTACTGTGATACTACAGGTAAGAATCTAAGATTAGTGAAGCCACGTTAGAGGACAAATTCTTGGGTCTGGCCATTCCACTGCTGGAAATTTCCTTTCAGAGATTTTCTACAAAATTATGCCAAGCTATTTCAGTACAAGAATGTTTTCTGAAGCATTGCATCTGCTAGGAAAAAAACTAATTCCAACCTGAAAGCTCTTTAAGAAGGAGCTGGTTATATGAATAACAGAACATCCATTCAACATATTATGACACAGCCTTGCATTGAGTGCCCCTGGGGAAAACAGTCTTGTGTGGAACCTGAGCCACGATGAAAAAATGTCTAGTTTATAACAAGACTATCTGCTTTGAACAATAGGTCACTCCCTAAATTAGTTAAAACCTGTGAGTCTTTAGAAAGATGAAATTCAGTTGAAATTCAATTATAATGTAGTCATTTAAATGCTGATGCAAATGAGGTGTCTTCTTATAGAATGATAGATACATTAAAAGACTGATAAGATAGTCCGTTAGGGAAAGCTTAGCCTCTGAATTCCTAGCTGCTCAATCATAGGGGCTCTGATAATTTACAATGATCTTCATAAAAGAGCAGGCCCCAGGCTCTCTTTCTACAATGGCCAGAGGTAATAGGCTGTATTTGTAGTTGGGGACACTGCTGTAACAATGGCTGAAACTGTCGTCTGCTTCCCCCCGCCATTTCAGAAATTACTCAGCCCCACTGTCCCTTCCAAGCTTCTCAGCAGCCACCAAACCCTATAATTCTTAACTTTCTCCTGCTTTGGAGTCCTCTGCTTTCTTTCCTAATGAGACTAGGGAGAATATGAAGTTACATTAAAACTTTGGTTTTATACCTGGAGGGTCTGTAGACTCTGTTTGAAGACTCCCTTGTTATAGAAGAAAAATAAGTTGCTCCTAATTCTACCATTGAACAAGAAAGTAGCCTAACATCGTCACTAAAAATGAGTTTCATTTGTATACAATTAATTAATCAATTATTTCATTCATTTATTAAACAAATATTTATTAAATACCTACTATGTGTCAGGGAATGTCCTGTGTGCTGGGGATACAGCCCAACCTAGCAAAATCTCTGTACTCTTAGAGCTAACATTCTCATAAAGGAGGACAAGTAAGCATATTACACACACACACACACACATATAAACAATATATGTAATGGAAAAGAGTAGTGAGACAAAGGATAGTAAAGATAGTAAAGGAATAGAGTTGGTACTAGATAGGGCAGGTATCTCTGTGGAGGTGATATTTGAGGAATCTCTAATCACTATACAGAGTTTACTCTTTCTATTACATCTGAATAGAGAGGAACTGAGACAAAATCAAATAGTGCTAGGGTAAATTTGCCATTACTAAATTGAAAGAAACATTAATTGTCTTGGTCCAAAATTAGCTCCCTCTTGTTTGGTGGGGCACTATACCTGTTGCAGTGCAGATGATGTAACAATGGTGAAAATGTGTCCAGAATAGCTGCATTTTAGAAGACGTAGGTTATGTCTATATGTTTCTAACATCACTGGCTAAATTATCTTGAATTCAAATTAGAAAAGATACAAGAACAGCTGTGAAGTATTTTTTAGACCCAGTTTGGGTCTTTTCTGGTCTCAATTCCTTTGTACTTGAAGCTACACTCCCAACATCCACATTATGCCCCTCTACAGACAATATTGCAGCATGTAGGGTGGCCGACCTTCCCCCTCACCCAGGAGGCAGGACTCCCATTACTAAAGCAGGATAATCCCAGACACACAGGACAGTTGATTATGCAAAGTACTTATTTCTTATGGAGGGAAAGGCTATAGTAATATGACCACAGACTAATCCCTGCTCCCCTGGAAGCCCGATCCACTTAGCTTGATCCTACTGCTGAGAATTTGGCAGACCTTTGGCAAAATAAAGCCATGATGAGAAGAGGAAAGGGAAAAACTACCGGGGTTCCTAATGGTTTTTGAATTCCTGATTCCAGTGGTACTCCAAAACCACTAGAAACTTTACCCTCTCTTAGTTACATAAAAAAATTCTATAAAAATTTGGATATTTTGTTGTTATTGTTGTTGTTTACATCAGTGCACATTTGTTTCTGTAACTCAGAACAAAAATAACTTTGATTAATATATTATCCATCAACAGGCACTGTCCAAACAATTAAAAAAATTTTTTAAATCTCATGCCTTATTGATGGAAGGTCAGTAGTATAATATTTGGGGAGATTTATAGGAGTAGTATTTTCAAGGGGAGAATTATTAATAGTTTCTAGAGCAGTAGCAAAGTTCATTAATACATCAGAAAGCAAGCACTAATGGAAAAATGCCACCCAGTTTCCAGTTTTCTTTGTTAATGAGCACATTTCATTTTCAGGCCAACAATGATTTGTTCAGATTCCCTGATGCCAAGAAAGTTCTAATCTCAGTACTATCTTGGACTCTTGAAATCACAGTGCAAATAAAGGCTGATATGCCTAGGCCTTCAAACATTTTTGGAAGCTAAAATTATATAAACAACAAATATTTTTAAAATACTAAAGTCTCAAGTCAAGGCTTCAGCAATTAACAATCCAATGCAGGATAATAAAAAGACAATTTATGAAAATGTCATGATCTGTCTGAGCCCTGAATTGCCTCATCCTCACAAGGGATAAAGTCCCTATCCCCTGTCTAGGAGTTGTTTGTCATCTATTTTGATCTCTCCCACTAGGTCTGAGGATAGAGAAGTATAAGCCACAAAAGACAAAGAGAAGGTCCAAAGTGGGTTGAAAGAGCTCTCCCCTGTCTAAATTAAAATAACAGAAGAAGCACAGTCTTGAAGTGATGATCAATCATGAATCTCACCACTTCTCATCATTTCCCCAGCACTGACCTAGTCTACGCCACTGTCATGTCTCATTTTCATGGTAGTTGCCTACTAACAACTTCTCCTGCTCCTCTTTTGTCTCCCAAGAGTCAACCTCCCACAAAACAGATAGAGTGTATCTTTTGAAAATGGAAGCCAGACTGTACCTTTCTTTGCTGAAAATGTTCTGATTTCCCATCATACTCAGAACAAAATCCAAACTCCTTATATTAGCTTATAAAATCTTATGTAACCTGGCTGTTATTGTTGATATTGTCTGTCTTCCTCACTACAACATAAAGTTCATAAAGGCAAAATCTTGCTTTCTTATGCACTGCTGTGTCCCCACTTCCTGAAACATAGTATGTCAGTGAGGGAATGAGGGAGCAAATGAACAAAGATATAAAACACACCTAGTTTCAAGTCCCAGCTCTTTCACCTCCAGGCTCTGTTAATGTAACAAGTTACTTTACTTCCCTAGACCCATTTTTTTTTTCATCTCTAAAGCAAGCAAAACTACCTCCTCCCTCCAAAAGCTGTCATGAAGAATAACTGAGATAAATTATATCCCCTAGACCAATGCTAGAACTTAGTAAGTGATAGGGTTTGGCTGTGGCCCCACCCAAATCTCATGTTGAACTGTAGCTCTTATAATTTTCACATGTCATGGGAGGCACACAGTGGGAGGTAATTGAATCATGGGGAGGAGTTTTCCCATGCTGTTTTTATGGTAGTGAGTAAGCCTCACAAGAGCTGATGGTTTTATAAAACGCATTTTCCCTGAACATATGCTCTTGACTGCTGCCATATAAGACATGTCTTTGCTCCTCCTTTGCCTTCCACCATGATTGTGAGGCCTCCCCAGCCATGTGGAACTGTTAGTTCACTAAACCTCTTTCCTTTATAAATTGCCTCGTCTTGGATTATTTCTTCATAACAGTATGAAAATGGATTATTACAGTAAATTGTTACCAGTAGAATGAGGTACTGCTGTGGAAGCAACTTTGGAACTGGGCAACAGGCAGGGGTTGGAACAGTTTGGAGGGCTCAGAAGAAGATGGGAAAATGTGGGAAAGTTGGGAGCTTCCTGGAGACTTGGAGATCTCAGAAGACAGGAAGATGTGGGAAAGTTTTGAACTTCCTAGAGACTTGTTGAATGGCTGTGTCAAAATGCTGATAGTGATATGAACAATAAAGTCCAGGCTGAGGTGGTCTCAGATGAAGATTAGGAACTCATTGGGAACTGAAGTAAAGGTCACTCTTGCTATGCAAAGAGACTGCCAGCATTTCGCCCCTGCCTAGAGATCTGCGGAACTTTGAACTTGAGAGAGAGAATCTGGTGAAAGAAATTCCTAAGCAGCAAAGCATTTGCTCTCCAGCACCCAAGCCACATCTCAAATGCTTTGCTGCTTAGAAATTTGGTTTTATTCATTCATGAAGATATGGCTTGGAATGGAAACTTATGCTTAAAAGGGAAGCAGAGCATAAAAGTTCAGACCATTTGCAGCCTGACAATGAGACAGAAAAGAAAAACCCATTTCTGTTGAGAAATTCAAGCCTGCTGCATAAATTTGCATAAGTAATGAGGAGACAAATGTTAATGCCAAGACAATGGGGAAAATGTCTCTAAGACATATCAGAGGGCTTCAAGGCAGCCCCTCCCATCACAGGCTTAGAGGCCTAGGAAGAATAAATGGTGTCATGGGCTGGTCCCAGGGCCTTACTCTTTGTGCAGTCTTGGGACTTGGTGTCCTGTGTCTCGTCTATGGCTAAAAGTGGCCAACATACAGCTCAGACCATTGCTTCAGAGGGTGCAAGCCCCAAGTCTTGGCAGCTTACACATGGTGTTGGGCCTGTGGGCACACAGAAGTCAAGAATTGAGGTTTGGGAACCTCTACCTAGATTTCAGAGGATTTATAGAAATGCCTGGATGTCCAGGCAGAGGTGTGCTACAGGGGTAGAGCCTTCATGGAGAAACTCTGCTAGGGCAGTGTGAAAGGGAAATGTTGGGTGGGAGCTCCCACATAAGAGTCCCCACTGGGGCAGTGCCTAGAGGAACTGTGAAGAGAGGGCCACTGTCCTCCAGACCCAAGAATGGTAGATCCACCAGCAGCTTGCACTATGTGTCTGAAAAAGCTTTAGATACTCAATGTCAGCCCATGAAAGCAGCCAGGAAGGAGGCTGTATCCTGCAGAGCCACAGGGGCAGAGCTGCCCAAGACCATGGGAACCCACCTCTGGCATCAGTGTGACATGGACTTCAGACATGGAGTCAAAGGAGATCATTTTGAAATTTTAAAATTTGGCTGCCCTGCTAAATTTCAGACTTGCATGGGGCCTGCAGCCCCTTCATTCTGGCCAATTTCTTCCATTTGGAGCAGGTGTATTTACCCAATGCCTGTGCCCCCATTGTATTTAGGAAGTAACTAACTTGCTTTTCATTTTACAGGCTCATAGGCAGAAAGGTCTTGCCTTGTTTCAGATGAGACTTTTGGACTGTGGACTTTTGGGTAAATGTTGAAACGAATTAAGACTTTGGGGGACTGTTGGGAAGGCATGATTGATCTTTAAATCTGAGGACATGAGATTTGGGAGGGGCCAGGGAGGAATGATACTGTTTGTCTGTGTTCCCATGCAAATTTCATGTTAAAATGTAGCTTCCATAATCCCCACAGGTTGTGAGAGGGACCCAGTGGGAGGTAATTGAACCATGGCGGTGAGTTTTCCTGTGCTATTCTCATGATAGTGAATAAGTATCATGAGATCTGATGGTTTTATAAAGGGCAGCTCCCCTGCCCATGACTCTTGCCTGCCACCATGTAAGATGTGCCTTTGCTCCTCCTTTGCCTTCTTCCTTGATTGTAAGACCTCACCAGTCATGTGAAACTGTGAGTCCCTTAAATCCGTTTTCTTTACCAATTACCTAGTCTTGGATATGTCTTTAGTAGCAGAATGAGAACGGACTATTACAGGAAATGTTCAACAAATTTTCTTTCCCCCTAGTCATTCCTCTGCCCTCCCAGGAAAACCAACAGCAGCATAAAGTGAGCTTCACAGGTCATCAGAGCAGCTGTTGGGTTACACAAGCCATGAATTTATGAACTCTCCTGAGTCTGAAATTCTGTTTATTCAATTAGATTTCTTTGTCTCTGTACACTTCTTAAAGATTCAAATATTCCTGGAAGAAAACATTCATAAAGTCATCCTTCATCATAGTAAAAGAGTTTTTCAAGTGAATTGTTTCTGTGACTAAAAGTCCTATAGAAGACCTCAAAAGCAGAAACCAAAGATGCCAAAGAGAAGCTTCACAGATGTCTAGAGAGTTTGTTTAATTTAAAATCAAAGCCTAATATCAGAGTCACAACTATATCATGAGATGAAACAGCTGGTTCTTGAATAAGAGTAACTGAAGATACATGCCTTTAGTGTGGACATCACTTAATGTCAGCAGGTTTGTTGCTACATGACCAATGGATACATGTGCTGAGAAATTCCCCAGTGGTTAAGCCAGAAACAAACTGTGAATTTTTTCATTAGTTAAGTAAATGATTATATTAAAATTAAACTAGTGACACAATCATTCCAAAAAGCCTTAAAATTTCTGTATAGTTTAGCAAAGATGGCCAGATGGCCCAAATCCTGCTACAATTTTGCCTAATATATCTATGTCTTCCATTTCCTTTTACTCTTGGGGTAGAAAATGGAGAAAGTAGCCATGACCAGCTACCCTTCTTTTCTTTCCACCATCCTTCCACAAAGGATAGATATATTGAAAAAAACTCACCTAAGCTGATCACACTACCATCCTAGCCATTGAAGCAGTGTTAGACTCTAATATTGCTACCCAATCATCTAACATCTCTTTAACGGCCCTGAAATACCTCACCAATCCCGTTTCTTCTGTCCCCATAGAGAGTGTAGCCTAAAAATGGCTGGGTTCCCTAGATCACAGATAATTTAGAATCAGGGAAAAGTCCCTGGAAGCTGAAGAGCTTGAGGGCCTGTAACACTGTGGGATTTCAAAGGCTATCCTTTTATTCATTTTATCTTCTTCAATGACATGCTTCTTTTCCCCATATCTCCATTGACATCCCCAATCTAGATATATTTTTGAAGTTGAAATCCTCTTTGAAAATAAATAAAATTCTTTCATTTATAAAATGTATTCTCTTTATGTTGCCAAGATATGTTTTTAATAGTATATCACATTCAAACATCTGCAGTTATGTGTGAAATCACGGGGTAGATAGTGAATAACTGACCTGGTTTGGCTGAGGTATTGTAACTTTCTTTTATTTCCTCACATATTTCTTCAGGTAACTTTGAGCTTGTATTCCTAAAATGAACGGCTCTGTTTCCGTAAACAGACATAAATAAAACTGATCTTTGGACAGACATAAATGTTTTTATAGAAAGTAGAGCTCATTTCTTACATACCCGTACCTGAAGTTCAGCCAAAACTGTCTTCCCTCTTCAGAAATCTGTGTTGCTGATATTTCTTAAAGAAAGAACTCTACATCAGGGAGGGAAGAATGACCTGAAATCTCATCAGTGTCCTAAATTCTGTACCAGTAATTTTAGAACTATAATTTTAGAACATGAGATTGCACTGAGGAGCTAATAATACTACTAAAACTTGTTGCTATCTTTTCTCAGCCTAGATCAAAGGTTTTATAAGCAAAGAACACCAAAACTCTAAAAAAAATTGTAATTATTACTATGTCATTTGCAGGGCAACCTAGATTAATTCTTTGTTTTGAGAGGCCACCTTGTCTTCTCTACATGCTAAAGGTAGAGAGGGTGGAAATAAAATGCAAATTCTTTTTAAAAATCAGCTTACTTAAATGATTAAAACATATTTCTCAGGTAGAAAGTCCTTGGTCTGCGGTTTAACATTTTGTAGAGTTTTCCCTTGATATTAAAACTTTGCTGATTATGAAAAGGAGGAAAAAACACGAGATAGCCCCTGGGGTTTTGTTTTATTTAAAGGTCTTCCAGAGATCTCATATGATGCATCAATGTCAACTATACCCCCTTCATTGTTTTCTCTATTTTCAATTTTTTTTTTTTTTTGGATTGTAGAATGTTGCTAGAGGCTAAGCACTGTGTTAGGATATGATGATTAAGTTGACTCCATTCCCATTTTCAAGACAATAACTCAGTCTTTTTTTAACTTCTAAGTTCAGGTGTACAAGTGCAGGTTTATAACATTGGCAAATTTGTGTCATGGGGGTTTATTGTACAGATTATGTATCATCCAGGTATTCACCTTAGTACCCATTAGAATAACTCAGTCTTAAAGATGACTGGTTCTAATCAGTGCCTCTACTTAATGAAAGTCATCATTGTTTGCTTCTGGAATCCATCAGCTCTCCTTTTTTCCTTTCAGTGTTCTGCTCTCTCCAAAAGCTCTTTAAAAAGTAACTACTGTGTGACTACTGACCTCTCCTTTTACTCTGTTCACCTTCACCTACAGTGGTAGACTAAGAATCTGCCCTTATACAATGATATACAGGAGTATTGCCTTTCAAGGAATATAACTTTTTAAAGTGGATCTTGGGAGAGGACAAAATTTAGCCCAGGATAAAGCTTCTAGCAATGAACTTTCACAGTGTGGGGCATATGGCTACTTGATGTGTTCAATCTCTTATGTTTATAAAAACCAGAAATATACTAACATAAATAAATACAAAGTAGGATTAATGGTTAGAATACAGGTATCTCATGGACCAAAGACAGAAAATAAAGAATAGTTGGGAATTCAGTGGCATTTTTACTGGAAACTAGAATACTCAAAGGCAGTTATGGTTCTCCATCCCTCTCTTTCCCTCTCAAGATTTCTAACTTCTACTTCTCTCTGAGCTTGGTCCATCTTCTTTTCTTAATGAGTTGATTCTTCTCATTCACCTTGCACATGGGCTCAATGTAGCCAGCAGTCTTGACTCCATATCATAAAGTTGTAGCCCTTCTACCCCTCACTAACTAGTATTAACCCTCAATTCAAATATGAAGAAGGGAGATAAACTGGGGGAAAGTATGTGAGTCAGAGTCTAATTGATCTAGCTCATCTCTTAAAACCAGGCTACAAAATTTGCAGACTAATAGGCAGATATTGGGTAAGGCATTCCTCTTGGCCCAATCACCTGAGCTCAGAAACTATCAAGTTACCAAAGTAGATAGGGCTGTCTAAGCGGGATCTACATAGGGCAAAAGTTTTTAAAAGTCTGTGTGTAAGATCAGGCAATAACATATCTTTAATGGACCCAGACTCAGTATCCTATCACAATATATCTGTAGATTTTCACATGTTCAGCCCTTCCTCTCTTCCTGCTTTTCAATTATTATTATTATTATTTTTAATTTGAAATCCATTTTAAATTTGTTTGTTTTCTTCCCACATCTTTTATATTCTCCTTCATTTTAGGCCCTCAACCTGCAGAGCCCAGTTAGCATTGAGACAAAATAAAATCTACAAAGATACTATAGTGGCCCCAATTGCCCACTTCTAAAGCAATCATGCTAAGAGGGTACTCAAACCATCTCCATCTGCCATGGCACACTGTGGCTGGAACACTGTGTATCATAGAGACAAGTGGGCAAAAAGGATGAGATGTTCTAAATACCCTTCAAAAACAGAGCCAGAAAGGAGCTTAGGGGCCTCTGGATTGCTCCCTCTTCAACTGACAAGATGGGACTGGCCCTGCCTCAGAATATGATTTGGTATCTTTCCTATGCTTACCTGATCTCTTTACAATCTATCTCCCTTTGGTTTTCTCTTTCTCTTCCTCCTCCCAATATATTAGCCCTAATCTTAGCTGTTGAGGGAAAACAAAAATTTTACTGCAGTTGGGCAAATTGCTCACTTGCACACAATACACAGTGGTCTAAGAAACTGTGCCATGGAAGATATAAAATCTGCCATGATAAAAACTCCCTTATGAAATGCCCCAACCTTCCATAAATTTAACTAGTTGATGGGATTATATTACACACCTCATTTTGCAAAGATGACTTTGATGAGACAGACAACTTGAAAAGTAAATTCTAGTTTTTGTCCTTCAGAAACAACTTTTTGGATGAATAGGAATGAACTGAATGTTAGGAAAATGTTAGAACAAAATAGAAAGTGTGCTCAATTAAGTGTCCCAGCTCCATTATTGTATCTATCATTGACTAATCTTGTGAGTTTGGGCAAATTGCCTAATTTCTATGGGGCTCAATTTCCTCAAAAGTCAAGTACTGGGTTAGATGTTATAGGAAACACTGTTGGTTCCAGGAGTTATTCTCTCCCCTTGTTTCTTGCCGGTATAGCTCATCTCCTACTATAGAAAATAAACATAATCATTTTTACTTCTTCAGGCTCCCTGCAGCTAGGACATGGGCACCTAACCTGTCTTAGACAATGAAACTGATCATTGTGCATGGGGCACTCTGGGAAAGGTTTTCCTCACTATTGAAAATAAATTTGCTTTCTACCTACATGACTTTGGAAGTTTTCATGTCTGTAACTGTGAAAGCTATCATGCAAACCATGAGACAGTAGCTAGGAAGATTATACAGAATCTGACCCAGAGCCCTGCCATGTTTTTTAGCTGCTGAATCATCATCCCTAGAAGTCAATTGAACAATGTATCATTATATAATCTATTTTTATCTGGGTACTCCATTATTTATAGCCAAAAACATACTCTTATTGAACTGATACCATTATCTCTAAGACCCCCACCAGCTTTAAGAATATATAATCCTGTACAAAAAAAGAGAGAAAAGCAATGAAAGTTGTCCCATTGGTAAGTAAATTGTTTTAAGGATCAATAGAAGAGAGACTTCAAAAAGGGATACTCTAAGAAGGCAGACTTATAGCCAAAGTAGATAACTGATTATATGGTGTGGCTTGTGAAGCCCAGAGATGAACCTATCATAAACATCTGCTGCTTTTATACCAAAGTTGGTGGAAGGGACATCTGTGGTATACGCCTGCAATATTATAACTGACCATTATTGTGAATACTCTTTCTACTTTAGAAATCTGCCTACCACCATAAAAGTCAAAGGAAGATTTTACCCCTTGCTATCCCTAGCAGCCAGAGTAACAGAAAATGACTAAGAACTGGCCAGTTGAATGTTCCTAGACAGGATTTTGGATCTTAGAGGGTAGAAGATAGGAATGCCAAGTCAAGTTATAACGTTATTGATGGAAGACTCCTTAGCCTTGATGGAGTACTGAAGTACCACGAATTGTGGCTTCTTAACCAGACTGTTTTTGTGATGTGGACTTGGATAAGAATTCTCGATACTCAGTCTCCCTTGGTCCTGCCTGTGTTTTAAACCTGGTTCTTCAATTTTTCAAAAGCTTTGGGAGCTAACTCCATTATATTCAAGGTATGTTAATTTTTGGTTTTGGTTAACCAGGACCCATTTTTGTTTATCACAACCAAGAAACCTGACTGAGTATCAAAATCTTCAATGTAAAGAACTCTGTCTTCAGAAACCTAGATTTCATATAGACTTGTGAAACTAAAATTTAGAAGAACAACTTCAGCTTTCAGAGAACGTCTGGAACTTTCCAGTAACTTCTGCCCCTATCCAAGAAAACAATTTCAGTCCTGGGAGACATGGAGGGAACCAAATCAGTCCTCCATGAGGCAGCTGTGAGTATATTGGTTGCCCACCCCTGGCAGGTGCATACCTTCCCCAAGGACTTTAGAATAAGCGGTGGTCATTCATAACATCAGAAAACACCTTCTTTTCTCACTGCCGTTTTTCAAGGACAGCTATGACTGTCCTTCAAAAGTATCTCTGATGCATATTCAGAGAGGTGTGTGTGTTTGAGAATCCACATTGAGTAGAATATGACCTTTATTAAAAACAATACCTGCAGAGTTGGCTGGAGAGAAAGAGGCCCACAATTGTTCCATTTATAGTGGAGTTGCTCGCCTATCCACCAAAGACCAGACTTCCTGCTACAATTATAAAAACAAGTTACAAAATTATAAATAAAATAAAAGGAAAAAATAAACGAGAGCTACATCAACACAAAGATAATAGTTAATTGCAGGCTAAAGTAGTTGGTAGAAAAATATAATGAACAAAATAAGTGCAAAAAAGATTATTATTAAAAAGAAAACAGGAATTGGGACACAATTCAATATAAAGAAAGAAAAATAAAAAATTTAAACAGATAAAAGGTAATGAAAAATCTCAGATTAAAATGAATAAAAAGGAAAATAAGTCATAAATAGAGATTAAAAAGATAATATGAATCAATAAGAAAACACTATTTTTAAAAACCGTTTTTCAAAATAAGATGTACCAAACAATGCAAAGGTCTAAATAGGTATGTGTGTTTTAAATAACAGCAATACCATTCTCAGTAAAGATAAGGAAAACATAAACAACTGAAGGAGGTAGCTGGAAGCCCTCAAGAATCAAATTCCCTTAGTAGGAAGATGTAGAGAGAGCAAAAAAAAGGACTATCTATAGCATTCTGGGACAGTTATCTTTGTCAATTTTACCTAATTAAGATAATATACAGTCTCAGAAAACATAATGCCAGAAATTAGGCAAGTATGTAGTTTTCTTAATGTTGACTTTATTGCCTTTGGTAGCCAAATACCTTTTCTTGAGCCCCCACCATATATATATGTCGATATGAGTCTTGTCATTTTCATATTGGCTGCCTTATGTAATTTCCTCAACAAAACTGGCAAGGCTCAGCCATCCTCAAATGCTATCCATACACTTTGTATTAGTTTCCCTCTGTTTCTCTAAAAATGACTTAGTGGCTTAAAACAATATGTATTTGTTATCTTACCATTTAGGAGGCCAGGAACCTACCATGAGTCTTCCATAACTAAAATCAAGGCATTGAGAAAGGGCTGCTCCTTCTGGAAGTTCTGTGAAATAATCTCTTCCCTTGACTCTTCCAGCTTTTTGAGGCTATCCTCATTTCTTGGCTCACAGGCTGCATCACAATGCCTTTTCTCCTTTTGCTTTCATCATCACATTGCTCCTTCACTGATCCTAACTCTTCCTGTGTCCTTTATGATTATAAGGAACACTGTGATTATATCAGGTCACCTGGATGATCCACAAAGTGTCCCTATCTCATGATCCTAATTTAGTCACATCTACAAAATCCACTTTTCTATATACGTTGACATTCACAGGTTCTGGAAATTAGGATGTGGATATCTTCAGGGGCTATTATTTAGTCTACCAAAGACTAGTCATGTCAGAATTTCCTGAGGAGTGGATAGTTAACAGTATTGTACCAATGTTAATTTCCCAGTTTTTATCACTGTATTAGGATGATATAAATGGTTAACATCAGGGGAAGGTGGATGAGGTGATACATAAACTCTCTACAATTTTTGAAACATTTTTGCAATTCTAAAGTTATTAAAAAACAAAACAATATAATTGAGGATACAAACAACAACAAAGAATTTCCTGGGGGTTTTAAAATATTTCCCAGCTGCTCCCAAAATTATAGAATCACATTCTCCAGAAATAGAGACTAAGAATCTGCATTATAGATAAGCACATGATCCTGTTTCACAGCCAGGTATAAGAACTGCTAAGTTGAAGATCATTCTAGTATTATTCAAAATGTGGTCCACTATCATCAGCATCATTTGAGGTCTTATTAGAAAGGAAATTTTCTCAGGAACTACCCAGACCTACCGATCAGGATCTGTCTTAGGCACAGGGCCCAGGAATCTTGTGTTTTAACATATTCTCCAGATGAGTCTTCACACTAAACTTTGATAAGCACTGAATTGCACATATTTTAAACCACAGAACATAGCTATTGCTATCACTAGTGTTTGAACCAGAGGCAATTGAGGCTCAGTTAAATGAGATACTCAAGGTAACATAGCTAGTAATTGCTAAAACTGGAACAAAATTTCAAGTTTGATTGAAATCTTCATCAAATTGTCATTTAATTCTGGTATTTCACCTTAGGCTTTATATTAAAGTATCAAAGTCTTTCCCCAGATGAAACTATATTACTCTGCTTGGATAAATTATTAAGATATTAAGAATGAATAAAATGACATCCATTCATTAAACATAAATAAGGTAACCTGTTGCCAGCAGAGACTTGAGGGAATGAGACACAGAACACTCAGCTTGACAGTCAAAGCAAATATGTTCATAGCCCAAGAATATATTGACCCAATCATATATTTCAAAAACTTCAGTCCTGGTCCTTTTTAAATTATTTTAGTCTATAGTTTCTATATTCATATTCTCAGATATAACTTCCAAAGAATGAGATTCAGGAAAATATATATCTTATATATGGAAAAATAACCAAGGAGACAGGTCTCCCTGTGCTCTGGGAGGAAGAACCTAGCCCCACTCCCTGAAACTTGGGGACTAGTACATTCAAAGACTTACAGAGCAAAAAGGGACTTTTGGTAAGGAAACTCAAAGCGAAGAAAGAAGGAAGCAACTCTAAGATGTTGACCATCATAGAAGAGCACCAGGTCTGATTGTAATGCTACACCTGGGATCTGAACATCTTCCTCAGTACATCCTTCACTTGGGTCCACACTGCATAGAAAATATGAAACTAAATGATTGACAGTTGACACCAGAAAAGAGGCAGGGCAAAAGAAGAGGAGGTAGAAATTTAAAAGCATCCAAAAACAGCAAGAATTTTCCCCTAGTGACATTGGCAAAAGTAGTTAACTGAAAGGGCCCTGTGGGTTGGGAGTTGTGAGTGGCCCACATTCACTAAGGGTTAGAAGAACAAGTGGTGAAAGAAGCAGAGCCACTTGCCCATTCTACCCCACCTGTGGATTCCATTGAAGTGATAAGATACAAATTGAACCTAAAGGACTTTTCCCTTCATTTTTCTTGACTTGGGTGTGCTTATCCAGTTGATTGTAAGGATGCTTGAGGAGTTGAACTACTAACCTGTCTACAAGCAGTGATGAGTTCTGAGAGAACGGTAGAGCAGGCACAAGATGAGGGCTTGAAGCACTGAGAGAGGTTTGGTGAGCAGAAAACCAACTTCCTCTAAGCCTAAGGGAGCTCAGTGGGTGAGCCTGCATCCACACTGTGGGCCTCCGAGTCAGGACATCCTCTTTCTGTGGACTCCAGAACTTTGCTCTCTGTATTATGTGGGAAAGTGACTACCTCCTGCTCATAACATTTCCAAATGCTAAGGACGCTTCAAAAGCTCACTTATTTTAGATCTTCACTTTTCAGCCCATAAAAACTTCTGACTATGGAGAAACCCAGTTGTCTTTTGAAGGAACAAAGATGAAGAAAATAAATCCTAGAAATGATTCTGAGCCCTGTTTGACATCGGTACAACGATTTCCATCACTAACACCTGAGGCCTGATTAGAATGAATTTTGAAGTGGTTTGTAAACCACTCAAGTACTTAGTGGCTCTTGCGTAGGAAAGAAGTCTAAATGTCTCCACGCAGATTGGGAGTTAGGGAAAAACATGCACTACTCTCTCTGAGCTGTCCTGACGTGCTGGCTGCCTTCCAGACTACCTGATTAAATCAGGACCTACATTTGTCACTGACCTGTTTTCGCATTTCTGGTACAGGCAGTTAATATAAGCCCAATGCTCTGTGAATAATGTTTGTGCGAACCTGAGGGTTAACCTATTCTATTTCTATATCTGAATCTTGCTAATGGTGGTGGTCTATGATTCTAATTATTGTCAGAAGTGGGTAATGACCTAATAGTGTGGGGGCAAAAGAGTACTGGGCAGAAGCCAAGCAAAGAAAACAAGATTCACCTCCATGAATGATCTCCACAAATGGTCTCATACATAGGCTACTACAAATGCCTGCTGAGAACACAAAAGGCCAAGGAGAAACAAGAAAAGCATTGAAATGACCTGCGTTGATTCAACACTTTTGAAATGTCATAGCTCTACACTGATATTGAGAAGAATCCTCACCCCAGTGTCATCCTAGCCACTTGAGGCTGAGAATCTCTTTGGTATTCAATGCCTGCAATGCTAGAACAGGTTCTATAAAAATAAAACACTCAGCTCCCGGCCACAAGGAATATATAGTCTACTGTAGGAAAAACAAGTAAACATATCTATGAAACAGTGTGATAAGTGCTATGATGGAAGTGAGCCTTGCATTGTAGGAGGGAAAAGATGGCAGCCAATCCAGAATAGCATGGCCAAAGAGCAGAGAGGGAGCTCACAGGGGAAGAACAATAAAAACCTGTTTATTATCTTTTTTTTATATGTGTGATCCAATGAGGTGGTTTTTTGTATCTTTGCATCATTCCATATGTTCAGAACATAGGATCACGGAATAGTTATTCCGTTAGTGCCTCCTGGGTTTCTCATCAAAGACTAGGCCCTTAAGAAGACCTATCTTTCCCTAAGGCATCAAGGAGAGGAAGAAGCTTGAATGGGCTAATGGCAACAGGAGTCATTTCAAATGAGAAAAATTGTGTAAGACAGTTTGTACATGTCACCAACCTCCAGGGAAAAACAACATAGAACACACAACTGTACACTATTTTCCCTAACTAAATTAACCTTATTTCTTCAGAATTTCCTGTAACCCTTTTCTCCATAGCTTCTCTCCATACCCAATGAGGTCCCTGACTTTGATAAGCCTACTGGAGTCGATCTTCACAATCTCCCACCCACTCCCATCATTTTGCCTCTGTTCTTGCTTGCAGAACACATTCCAGAGCCTGTTTATGTCCCTCCTGGCGGTCCATAGTAGCAGGCTCAGAACCTACTCACTCCAGTGCAACCCACCAGTGCTGCCAGATGAGTATTTGCAAACTACTGCTACTGCCAATGAGTCCTCTGCTTGATGTCTCTGCAACACCTCCATGAAAGAGCTTCTTTGACATTTGAACCTAACATCACCCTATCCAGCAGCCAAAAAGACATCTATGCTATTTTTCTGGGGTTGACTCAAATGCTCTTCGTTTGGTTGTTGCTGCTGCTCTTAAACTTTTTTTAATTCCATAGGTGCACATGGTAAATATTCAAACCGTACAAAGGATACGAAGTTAGAAAGTGTGTCTTCTTTCACCACTGAAACTCACTCATACCTCCCTGAATTTCCCAGAGTCAACAATGTATTTGGTTTCAGGGTCATTCATTGCACCTATAAGAATGAAAATATATGTATATATACACATATACATATTTTCATATATATGTATATGTATATACACACATATATACACATACATACACAATATGAATGCATGAATCTATATGCATATATATACATACACACCATATATATACACATATACATAGGTATGTATGTGTGTATTTATATCAGTACATCCATATAGAACTGCCTTATCCTTCTTAGTAGCTGTGTAATACTCAATTATAAAATGTGTTGTAATTTAATCAGTACTCTATTAACAAGTTGTTTAGTTCATTCTTTTGCCACTAAAAATGGTGCTAAGTTATACATTCTAGCCCTAGTCAGGGAAAGATTTGTATAATAAAGCAAATGTTGCTCAATCTTCAGGGTCCCTCACTTAAATGGGCTCATTAATATTTTTTTCTCATCACAAGGGAACTGAAAAATTATATATGCTTCAAGATACATAAAACTTAGATTGGCACCTGGATATAGTGTAAATTTTCTATGACAGCAGAGTCAAAGTATACATGTATTTTACATTTTGGATGATATTGCTGAATTCCAAAGTCATGTCTGTAATCCATGCTGATGAAAACTCTCTTTACTTCTTTAGAATTTCCATCACCTTTCATTGACATTTCTACTAGGATACATCTATTTATGCCTTGTTAGTTATTCAGGGACTCATCTTACCTTCTTCATGCAGCTGTAAGCACCTTGAAGTCAGCCCTGGTGTCTCTGTATTCTACCCAGTGTCTACCAAGGTGCCTTTCACATAGCAGACATGTAAATATTTGTTGAGTCTGCTTGAAGTTGTTTGGGATATGATGGATATATTGCATAATAAATCACTTGATAAAATACTTATATAGAGTGAACAAATAGACCACTTCTGCATTGCCTTAAGTACAGTTTGAATTTGGATTCTATCCATAAGATACCAGCTCTGCTATCTTTGCAGGTTTAATGGCTGTTCTTTCCTTTCATCATTAAAATCATGAACAAATAGTATATGACAGTGGCCTCATTCCAAAAACCTGCAAAATAGTATCTAATTTGTTCTCTTACCAACTTTTCCAGTTAATATTAAGCAACTGATATTACAGTCTAAATATAAACTTGTACCCAAATTTACAAATATTAAAAAGAATCAAAATCTCATTGAAGCCTGAACACTGAACACATGCTAGCTACTGCTGGCTACTCCTTTCTCATTATCTGTAAGGGGCCTACTACTTTCCAATACAGGCAAATTTTACTTGTTAGACATAGTTTTTGTTTTGTTTTGTTTTGTTTTGTTTTGTTTTGTTTTGTTTTGAGACAGAGTTTTGCTCGGCCACCAGGCGCCAGGCTGGAGTGCAGTGGTGCAAGCTCAGCTCACTGCAATCTCCACCTCCCAGGTTCAAGCAATGCTCCTGTCTCAGCCTCCCAAGTAGCTGGGACTACAGGTGCGTGCCACCACGCCCAGCAAATTTTTGTATTTTTTTTTACTAGAGGCGGGGTTTCACTATGTTGGCCAGGATGGTCACGATGTCTTTACCTCTTGATCCACATACCTCAGCCTCCCAAAGTGCTGGGATTACAAGCATGAGCCACCATGCCTGGCCTGATATAGTTATTCTTTACAAAAGCAGTGCCAGGTACTAAAAAGCTCCTCAATATATGTGCAATATTTTCCAATTAGTTCAGAGCTTTCAGGTAAAGCTGATCAGAATACATAAATGTTAAAATGAATGGGATATGTAATTTCTAATTTTAAGCAATACAAAGTTTAGCAATATTGGAATCATTGCCAAATACATAGTTTTCCTTGATCTAAATAAAAATTTAGAGTCTCCCAGAACTCCAGTTAAGCCTTATCATACATTAATCTTAGCCTTTTTGATTGTCAACTGATACTAACTCGATTCTAACTCTGCTAATCCCTCTATGCTTCCTAAAACCTCAATTTGTTTTTCTCTCCATTATTCCTAGTAGTCCTCTCACTTTGATATACATTATGATTCCCTAGGAAGTTTGCTAAAAACATGATTTCCTAGTCTCATCCCTACAGTGTCTGATTCAGTGATTTCTCAAAAATATGCTACTCAATGTATGATCCCTGTGACGTAGCCTTGACATCACCTGAAGTCTTGTTAGACACTCAGGATCTCAAGCCCCACCCCAGCCCTACTAAATTATAATCTGCAATTTTAACAACATCCTAGTAGAGTCATATGCACTTTAAAGTTGGAGAAGTGCTGAACTATTCCCCTCTTCCTTCCCATCTTTTTTCAGTTTGTCTCCTTGACTCCATTCTCTCTTATCTACTCAGACATTAGTCTTCAAATCACCTTCTTGTTTTCTTACATCTTCACTGTACCCAATGCTTAAAATATACCAGTAAATGAGTCCAACAAAGCTCCTAGCATCACAGAGTCTATGTTGTCTTTGGGAAGACAGACAACAAATAAAATCAACAAATGAAATTTAAAAAAAAGGCCATGACTGGGATAGGTTAACAAAGAAATAAACACAGTAGAATGAGAATGAGGTAGGTACTATTATTCTTTTTGTCCAGATAAGGAAACTGAAGTTGGAGACCACACAATTAGTTGAGGGCCACATAGCTAGTAAATGGCAGAGATCCAAATCTCTCTAATGCCAGGCCCTATGGTCTTACTCAGTCTGCTAAAATGCCTTCAGTGGAAATCCAATTGGGATTTATCCACAGACCCTCTCTGGTCACCTGTGAGACCTTTTCTCTTTTGTTTCCAGGATTTTTGAAGCCTTTTCTCCCAGTTCCAGACTTTTTGCTCTAATTAGTTTGAACACATTTCTGAAGCTCTGATCCTGGCATCACTAATCCATTAGCACATCCTAAGGCTTGTCACAGTGATAGGGAAAAAACAGTGCAAACTTTCTTGCCCACCCCAGAAGCTCCAACTATCCCTCCATTGATTAACGAGATTAGACACTCCTGGTCATTTTGTCCATAGTTTAAGAATTTTATCATCTTGTCTCTATAAAAGAAGAACCTACTTCTTGGTATCTACAAATTACCAGTAGTTAGTGTGTTCTCATATCTTTTCCAAGAAGTAAAGCAGATAGTAAAACATAAGCCCAGGGTATAGAACAGATCCCATCTTTTATCCCAAATCCAGAAAATGGCAACTATTCTTTTTCCAAGGTCCTAGGTTACAAAGACACTCAGTTGATCTCGGTTAACATAAGACAAATATATTACCAGAGAGCAGTGCTTAATTTTCTTGGGTACTATGCTAAAATATCCTCACCCAACTTTGATTCCCTGAAATGTTGATATCACTTATGTTACAATAGAAATGTTGATATACTAGAGTATTCTAACATATAAGTCTGATATATTTTGTACATATTTGCTTCAAGAAAATATTTTATAACTTGCCCATAGGTAAATATTATAATTGCATTTCATTTTACTATTTTTTTAATTTTTAAATTTTGTGTCTACATAGTAGGTGTATATATTTATTATGCACATGAGATATTTTGATACAGGAATACAATGTGTAATAATCACATCAGGGTAATTGGGATATCCATCACATCAAGCATTTATCTTTTCTTTTTTTCCATTTATTTATTTTATTACATTTTAGGTTTTGGGGTACATGTGAAGAACATGCAAGATTGTTGCATAGGTACACACGTGGCAGTGTGGTTTGCTGCATTCCTCCCCATCACATACATCTGGCATCTCTCCCCTTGCTATCTCTCCCCTACTCCTCACCCCCCACCGTCCTTCCCCTATTTTCCCCCAACTGACCTGGGTGCGTAGTGCTCCCCTCCCTGTGTCCATGTGTTCTTATTGTTCAACACCCGCCTATGAGTGAGAACATGTGGTGTTTGATCTTCTGCTCTTCTGTCAGCTTGCTGAGAATGATGGTTTCCA
>NW_016107412.1:5248548-5257254 GCF_001604975.1 Cebus imitator
GTGGTTTTTGTCTTTGGTTCTGTTTATGTGGTGAATTACATTTATAGACTTGTGTATGTTGAACTAGCCTTGCATCCCCAGGATGAAGCCTACTTGAAAAAAATATGGAATACTTCACAAATTTGCATGTCATCCTTGCGCAGGGCCATGCTAATCTTCTCTGTATCGTTCCAATTTTAGTATATGTGCTGCCGAAGTGAGGACGCATTTATCTTTTGTGTTATAAACAATCTAATTATATTCCTTTAGTTACCTTAAATGTGTAAATTATTTTTTATTAAAGTCATCCTGTTGTGCTATCAAATACTAGATTATATTCATTCTTTTTAACTATTCTTTTAGACCCATTAACTATTCCTACTCCCTCTCACTCACTTTCCAGCCTCTTGTAATCATCGTTCTATGCTATGTCTCTATGAGTTTGTTTTAACTTTTGGTTCCCACAAATAAATGAGAACATGTGAAATTTGCCTTTCTATGTGTGGCCTATTTCACATAACATATCCAGTTCCATCCATGTTGTTGCAAATGACTGGATCTCATTCTTTTTTATAGCTGAATAGTACTCAGTATACTGTGTACATGTACTGCATTTTATTTTTTCATTCCCCTGTTGATGGACACTTAGGTTGCTTCCCAATCTTGCCTATTGTGCATAGTGCAGCAATAAATATGGAAGTGTAGATATCTTTCATATACTGATTTCCTTTATTTGAAATGTATACCTAGCAGTGGAATTGATGGATCATATAGTAGATCTATTTTTAGTTTCTTGAGGAACCTGCAAACTGTTCTTTTATAGTGGTTGTATTAATTTATATTCCTACCAACAGTATACAAGGATTCACTTTCCTCCATATCCCCATCAACATTTGTCATGGTCAGTCTCTTGCTTTCCACAGTGGCTGAAAAATTTACATTCCCACCAACAACATAGCAATCCCTTTTCTCTGCAACCTCACCAACAAATGCTTTTTTTTTTCTTTTTCTTTTTTTTTTTCTTTTTTTTACTTTTTAATACTAGCTACTCTTACTAGTGTGAGATGATACGCCATTGTGGGTTTGATTTGCATTTCTCTAATGATTAGTGACATTGAGCATTTTTCATATATTTATTGGCTGCATTTATGTCTGCTTTTGAGAAGTATCTGTTTAAGTTTTTTGCCCATTTTCTAATGGGGTTATTTCTCTTTTGTTCAATTGACTAAGATCCTTACAAATTCTGGATATTACATCTTTGGCAGATGCATAATATATGAGTATTTTCTCCCACATAATTGGGTTGCCTGTATACTCTGTTGATAGTTTCTTTTGCTATGCAAAAGCTTTTTAGTTTAATTAGGTCTCACTTATCTATTTTTTGTTTTGTTGCAATTACTTTTGGGGACTTAGTAATAAATTCTTTGCTATGGCTGATGACCAGAGGGTATTTCCCAGGTTTTCTTCAAGGATTTTTGTAGTTTGAGGTCTTACATTTAAGCCTTTAAGTATTCTTGAGTTAATATTTGTGTATGGTGAAAAGTAGAGATCCAGTTTTATTCTTCTGCATGTGGCTAGCCAGTTTTCTCAGCATCATTTATTGGCTAGGGAGTCATTTCCCTATTGCTTGTTACAGTCAACTTTGTTGAAGATCAGATAGTTACAGATGTGCAGCTCTATTTCTGAGTTCTCTATCCTATTCCATTGGTCTATGTGTCTGTTTTTGTACCAATATCATGCTGTTTTGCAAATAAGCCTATTTCTATATAAATTACCCATTCTCTGGTATTCCTTTATAGCAATACAAATTAACTAATTCATTTCCATATCTTGGCTATTGTGAATAATTCTGCAATGAAAGTGCAGAATTTCTACTTCAATTTCTTCTGATATAAACATAGAATTGGAATTGCTGGAATATATCATAGTTCTACTTTTAATTTTTTGAGGAACCTTCATACGGTGGCTGTACCATTGGACAACCCACCACCAGCGTACAAGGATACTGATTTCTGCAAATTCTCATAAATACTGGTTTTCATTTGTATTTTTGATAATGGTCATCCTAACAGGTGTGAAATGCTATTTCATTGTATATTTGACTTGCATATCTCTGATGATTAATGATATTGAACAGCTTTTTATATACCCTGTTGCCATTTGTATGTCTTCTTTGGAAAAATGTCTATTCAAGACAATTGCCTATTTTTAAATCATGTTTTATTTTGTGGGCTTTCTTCTATTGAATTATAGAAGTTTCTTATATTTTGCATATTAACCCATTACCAGTCAAATTGTTTGCAGATATTTTCTCCCATTCTTTAGGTTGCCTTTCACTCTAATTGTTCCTTTGTTGTGCAGAAGCTTTTGGGTTTGATATAGTCTCACTTGTCTATTTTTGCTTTTGTTGCCCAATATTTTGTGCAGATAATTACTAGAAATTTTGATGCTTATTGAATCTAGTAATGGGAAGAGATTTGGGTTTCCACAAAAGTGGTAAACTTTAAAAATGTGCCTTGACGCTCTTCGTTTAAACAAAAAGAAATAAAACCATTGTAGTGGACACTGTGCGGTTGCTTTTCAACATTCTTTCCATCCTCTTCCCTTTGTGTGCCAGCTCACGTAGTTTTCAAATTTTACACTGATTAATATTAATCATGATACTGTTATTCCCTCTTGCCAATAGTGAAGAAATGAGACGTAGGCCAAGCAGCGTACAGCTTTTCCCTATAGACAGGGGTTATAGGAGAGTGGACCCATGAAGATCTCTGTCTTCCCTGGACCTCTGTTTAAGGATGTGAGGCCTGAACCAACCTAAGCATGAGGCTGACACATTAAACGAAGAGCATTGGCTGGAAAATGAAGCCAGAAGTTCTATAGCAAAACCAAAGCCTGTCCTACTTGAGGACTTCCAGCTACCATATTTTATCCAGCTTGAGGACATCTAGCTACCACTTTTTGTCAAATCTAATAAACTGCCATTGTGAAATATACATTTTATGTACCAGTAAGACAAGAAAAACACCACTGTCCCATGATGTAATGCTTTCTTTATCCCTTAGATTTTTAAAAAAATTTTTCTTGCTGAAATAGCTTCTTTAGATTTATTTAGATATAGATTTTCATTACATATGCTTTTATACATAATAATAAGGAGTAGATGGAAAACAAATTTAAGGTCATTTCAAAACTTCTCACACTCAATCTGGCTCTCCTTAGGTCTGGGTTTCTCCACATACTTTCCCTCCCTGTGCCATCAAGACCATTGTATACATATTTTTAAAAAGAATCGCACACTGCTATTTTCAGGGCTTTGTTCTAAACCAGTGATACCTAATCCTTCAAATAGTGATGTGCATGTCCAAGTAATAACATCATTATACTCACTATCTGGCCAACAGTGATTATAAGATGCAGTTTGAGATATTAAAATATGAAAAATGTATATCTTAGAATTGCTGAAATATAGTATGTATGCCAAGGAAATATAGTATGTATGCCACTGAAGCAATAAAAAATAAGGACTTTTTTAACTTTATTTTTTATTACCTATTTTTTATTACTTCAGTGGACCCTATCAACATGAAAACATGCCCCCTGAGAGGCCACCCTGCCTCCTGCCATTATCACTGAATTATGTCTTTAGAACCATGTTGAACAACTAGAAAGCTGGAGCCAAGTAGAGTGTTTGTGTGGAAGGATTTTGTAAAGCAACAGTGATTTGCTGCTTGAAGGGTGAATTATTAATGAGACTTTCCACATTATTAGAAAGCAATTCTTAAAGGTTATAGAAACTGGTTGGTAGCAGTTATCACAGTCACAGACATATTACAAAAGCAAAGTCTAAGAAACTGTCACAGCAAAAAGAGAACTTAAGTAGACATGATGAATAAATGTGTATGGTATCCTTGATGAGATGCTATAACAGAGAATATGAAGTAAAAATCTAAGGAAATCTGATGAAAGTACGGATTTTGGCTAAAAATTAATACCCATGTTGGCTCATTAACTATAACATGTGTACCATGCTAATGTTATGTTAATAATAGGGGAAAAGGGTGTTGGGTGTATAGAAACTGTACTATCTTTACAATTTTTCTGTAAATTTAAAGCTCTTGTAAAAATAATGTTTATCTTAAACAGTTGCAAAAATCTGGAATGGACATGTCCTAAACCTTAATAAACATTTTTTCAAACATTTAAAAAGTTCACCTAAAGAGAGGCGTATGGAAGTAGTGAGCAGTCAATTGCTAGATTTGACTTTCGTATGTGTAGGCATATAAATGGCTTCCTGAGGTGGTCCTGGTGAGCTGAGTTAGGACTCATTAAAGAGTAGCTACTGTAGTTTTTATTCTGATTAGCTTTGTTAGTTTAACAAGAACAAAAAAAGGATCTTTGCCTCTTTATCTAGAAGTCTACACTACTAGAGTCACTCACTGAGTTTGCCTAGCCAAGGACCACTGCCTGGGAGAGAATAAGATATGTAAGTATGAGTTCCCTCCAAGACACCACCAGTAGCCATCAGTCTACAAGGGAAATCAACGTGTATTAAATGCTTTTATGCTCAGCAAAGCAGCAAGACTTTACACAGAGTATTCATCTCACTCTTTGTAGCACCCCCAAAGATATGAAAACTCCATTTTACAAACGAGGAAACTAAGGTTCAGAAATTATATGGCTAGACCTGCCAAAGCTCAGACTTAAAATCTTTGACTCCTGCTTTTTCCATACTACCTAGAATAATGTGTTTATTTCGTATGCCATGGAGAGCATAGCCCTAACGACATAAAACAGTTTTTAGAGGCTTCCCCTGGTCACAGTTGTATAAGAATATACAAAGTGCGCAGGATGGTAAAAATGTTAGTCGACTACTCTGGTAATTTTTTTTTTTTTTAAGTATAGTAAAAAATAGCTCCTCTGGCATAAAGTCAGCAGTCAGATGTTTGAACTCAGAGGAACTTAGCAAAGTAGGTCTTGCTGAATTAAGTGTGCCTTTAATTGGTGCTTTGGTTGAATGTCCCTTTTGCAGCAAATGAATCCACAATAACTATCATTAACACGAAGCTCATTTTCCAACTGAGTGAACAGAACTGGGTGAGGTTGTAAAGTGTGGTTGTTCCATTTTCAGTGGTGCTTTATTGTGTGAAGTTAATGCATTAGAAGTAATCCATGTGGACAAGCCAAAATATTTCCAGCAACAAAATCCAGAAATATTTTGGTTGGCCAAAGCAAACACAACCTAGGATGCATTTTAAACCATGAGCTGCCTTCCTCTCTAATCCTCCTACTCAAAGATTTAGATATAATAACACTACCATGAACTCTAAACACACATTTAAATGTATGTTTTAACACAAACTCAATGTACTGTGAATCCTTTCACTTTCTCTTCTATATTTTTGTCAGATAACAAATAAAGGAACTCCCTCCTTTTTCTCTTACTACTAAATCCTTCTGAATAATGAACTAATCATATTATTGGAACTCATGTTTTACTTAAATAATCTATAGTTAACATTAATTGAATACTTAGTGTATACCAGATAGTAGGCTAAGTGTTTTATAGAATTATCTTAATTAATCCTCAAAATACACCATTTTATTTGGAAAAACAGTTAAGAAACATGGATAGTAGTTTGAGACATGTCAAAATGTATTTAATAGTGGATAAAGTGTACATTATATAAATTACATCTCAACAAAACTGTTTTAAAATAGATCTGTATTTATCATCTGTCTTTCTCTATCATCATCTATAAGTGAGATCCAAAAGAGAATATAGGGAATGGTGGAGAAATGATAGTAAAGAGATAGCAGCTGATCATTTCTAGAACTGAATAAAATCTAAGTTCTCTGAGAGGAAGCCCTAGATACACTCTAGTGAACCTGCAAAATAAGAAAGTGAGACAATTTTAACAGAATATATGCATTGGAAGTCCTCCTTTATCCCCTCAATCTTACATCTTCTTTCACAAGCCACTACTGGTAAAAGTTTGATGTATGGGAACACATATATAACTACATATTTTTGCAAATATTATTATGCAGTTTGCTATGTATGTGTTTTTAGTAAAAGGGATCATACAATATAATTGCTGTGCAGCTTTTTTTTTTTCGTGTGGCAATAAACCATGAGGATCCTGACATGTAACTATATGAATCTTGGTTTTTATTTATTGTAAGGTTTCCCATTTTTAATGCTATTTAAAAATATTTGTTGTTTTTTTTTTTTTTCAAATTCAGAGAAAAATAGAGAAGTTCATGATTCCCCCCCCCCCAAACAAAATAAAAATAATCCATTTTAGAGAGAAGGAAATTTAAATAATTCCATCAAGATTTCACAGCTTGTGAATAGGAGTTCTAGACTTGAAGTAAGAAGGAAAGCTAGCTTGAGGGCCCAAATGCTTAGCCCCTGCACCTTCCTACCAGGTACTTAGCAGTGTTACTACTTAGCCAGTGCACTCCAGTACTGACCTCCCAGTTCAAACCTAGAACCCACCAAGTTCTAACGTCAGAAGTGAAGTTTTAGAGCTTCTTATTTCAGTTCTCTATGTTCTTTTCCAAATTCAACCTTTGCCAGCCCTGCATAGGCCACTTCCTTATGGGACTCAGTTACCTCAATTACTAAAAGAGAGGGTCAGACTAAAAACTTTTCCAAATCTCATATTCTCTTTCTTTTCCTGTGGATTGAAGCTTCTGATCTGATGGTCCACACAAAGGTTCACTCTGAGCTTCCTAATTGCCAGAACTTTAACCCCGTCAGGTACACCTAGGACTCATGGTACAAGTTGGTAGAGTCACAGTCACAGAATGAAAGAATCACAAGATTTTGCTACTAGAAGGGAAGTTAATGGTTACAGGGTGCCGATGAGTACCAAGGCGATGAGGGGCAACACAAAAGCAGAAGCCAGCAGCTCCCAATGCCATTTCTTCCTAAAGCCAGACTGAACTTAACTACATATCAAGGTATTTATACCCAAGTTCTGTTTCTTTCTCTGATTGTTTTAGTAGAACAAAATGTAAGAAGGGGATTGGTGAACACTAAATAAACATCACCAAAAACTGAAAAACAAAAGAAGACAAGAGAATATCAACTGCCACCACCTTGCTGGTAGAGAGTGCGGAAGAAAAACCATTTGCCTGATACTTAAAATACGCCCATCCTGCTCTATGCACTGTAAAAAGCATCTGCAAACAGCCACTCTTCAGCAGCCTTCTATATATATACATATATCTCACTTATGGTACAAACACATAGATCATTTAATTACTTCAAAAAATATAATTAGAGATTAATAGCCCTACTTTACAAATAAGAACACTGATATTCAAAGACATTAAGACACCTTCCAAGGCCTCTCAATGAGTCAAGGGCCAAAGCCTGTGCTCTTTGCTTCACTCCATGCTGGTTACTGATGTGAGAGTACCATGCCAAAAATATTTAACCTCATTATCTCATTTTCAAAACAGAAAAAATTGCACCCCCTGCTCTAATTACTTTCCAGAGTTGATATAAGGATAAAATACAACTACATATGACAATGTCTTAACTTCCACAGTGGCCTATGAAGCTCAAAGCAAATTCACATTGTTCACCCCATAGTGTAAATACATAACGTTGTTAACCAAACCATGCAGATGGGATTAGACCTTGTGACAGAAAACACAATGGTTTTCACAGCAGTGTATTTTGAGAACACATAGAATCACAGTTTCATTTTGTTTGTTAGGATAATAGAAGAAATACAGTTAATGTTCAAGACTTCTCTTAAGACTGATTAATATAAAATTAGGTGAATATTTTTATCTTTTGTTAAATGTAAGGGGTAGGAATGCAGTTTCATTACATAAATATGTTGCATAGTGGTGAAGTCTGGGCTTTTAGTGTAACCATGACCCAAAAAGTATACATTGTACCCACTAAGTAATATTAAATAATATCTCATCCCTCATCCCCCTTCTAACCCCTGACCCTTTCAAATATGGGAAAATAATTAACACGAATCTCTCATTGGACTAAGTACTTTACATCACATCTCTCCTCTGAGTCTCACGGCAACGCTATGAAGTGGGTGCTGTTATTATCTCCATTTCTCTCCCTCTCTCTCCATGTACATTTGCTGGGAGTTGTTTTATTCTTGTAAATTTGTTTAAGTTCTCTGTAGACTCTAGATATTAGCCCTTTGTCAGATGGGTAGGCTGCAAAGATTTTTTCCCATTTTGTTGGTTGCCACTTCACTCTAATGATAGTTTATTTTGCTGTGCAGAAGCTCTTAAGTTTAATTAGATCCTATTTGTCTATTGTGGCTCTTGTTGCCATTTCTTTTGGTGTTTTAGTCATGAAGTTCTTGCCCATGCCTATGTCCTGAATGGTATTGCCTAGGTTTTCTTCTAAAGTTTTTATGGTGTTAGGCCTCATGTTTAAATCTTTAATCCATCTAGAGTTAATTGTTGTATTAGGTGTAAGGAAGGGGTCCAGTTTCAGCTTTCTGCATGTGGCTAGCCAGTTTTCCCAACACCATTATTAAATAGGGAATCCTTTCCCCATTGCATGTTTTTGTCAGGTTTGTCAAAGAACAGATGGTTGTCGTTGTGTGGCATTCTTTCTGAGGCCTCTGTTCTGTTCCATTGGTCTATATCTCTGTTTTAGTACCTGTACCATGCTTTTTTGATTATGGTAGCCTTGTAACATAGTTTGAAGTCAGGTAGCTTGATGCCTCCAGCTTT
>NW_016107412.1:5257374-5272442 GCF_001604975.1 Cebus imitator
TTTTCCAGTTCTGTGAAGAAAGTCATTGGTAGTTTGCCATTTCTAGGTGTGAGAATAGATGCTTTGAGAGTGAGGTGACTTACCTGAAAGTAGGTAACCAGTGAGTGGTTGAGTTGGGTTATTAACCCAAGTAACTGGGCTGCAAAACCCATGCTTTTTAACATTATACTCGACCAGCTTTTAAGACTGAGATGATTGTTTTTAAGATCTGCTGAAAGTATTATGGAAACTGAAAAGCACATTTGAAAGGTTAATTTCTATTTTGCATTAGCTACAAATAACACAAATTGAAAATTAAGCTCCTCAAATGTAGCCTCAGTTTTGATTGAAAGTTTAATATTCTCTTCAGAAAAAATCTTGATATTAGTTTCAGCTTTCTTTTTTATTCCCTTTGAAAATGTATGAATGCATACACTTAGCAATTTATTATTCCACTTTTTTTACTCTTCCAAGTTCTTCTAGTATCTATCAACAAAGTCAGAAAAATTGCCCTTTTTATTTTATTGATAAATGTTTTCTACTTGGATATAGAAAGTATGGATATGATGAATTAGTCCTGATTTAAATTCTGGTAATTGTAGTGGCCAGATCGTTTTTATCTGGGAAAAAATGAAAAAATCCTGCCTAAACTGCTGTATTTAGTTTCTCAGGGTCATCTGTTAGCTTGAAGAATTCAAAATATCAATTGGTTATAAAGAGCAATACATTTGTGTGAAAGCAGAAACAAATATTATGCTTTTTTCATAATCTTTGCTGTGTGTGTGTGTGTGTGTGTGTGTGTGGTGCACACACAAACACATGTGTATTCTTATTTTAACTTTGCTTCCTCAAGAGTGTCCCCTACCTTTTGAAAAGAATATATCTCTTTTTATCAAAGGTTAGTAAAATTAACTAAAAAAAAATAGTTAATGACATCATCATTTTAAACAAAAGGTTATATGATAACTCCTTCTCAGGTCATTAGCTAAAAGCTAGTGCAGATTTTTCTGTGGAAATTTGTTTCTTTATAGTAAATAGAGTCGATTCTAGTGCAGATTAAAGACCCGATGATCTGTATTTTCTAACATGACTAAAGGAATACACCAGATTTGATAATCGGATTTTTCTTTCTAAAGTTGCTCTTTTACACAAAATCAGTATTTGCTTTTATGTTGGTTAAGCTAGATAACATTTCTTTAAAAAAAAAAAGACTACATTTAAAAATTCTAATTTCAAGAACATTCATTAAAGGGGTAAGGATGAAAAGGAACAAGGAAAGGTGGGAGATTCTTAACTCAGGGTGAAAGGGCAGGGCCAGGCTAGCATCCCACCATTACAGTTTTTAGATGTAGCGGGGGCTTTATTAAATTCCTAATTTCTCATCTTATCCTACAATTATGTTATAATAAAATACCATTCTAATGTGTCAGGAGAACAAGATGCAATTTCCTAAAGCACAAAATAAAGGAGGCGGGGGGGGGGGGGGGGGAGAAAGAGAGAGAGAGAGAGAAAGATTTTGTGTGTGTGTGTGCGTGTGTGTGTGTGTGTGTGTGTGTGTGTATGTAATCAACTCAACACTAGATGGCTCTAGTTACAAAATCAAAACATTTTCAAAAGTCTAAAACTCTGGGATATGACGTAAGAACGGATGAACTCTAACCCACTGAATCAAATTCTGCTGTCTTCCAAAGTCTTGCAAGCATTAAGAACAGCATTGAGCGTTTAGGTTTGATATGTTATGAATCTCCAAAGGATCAGGCATAAATCCTAGAAGTTCTTATGTCACAGATCAAAACAAGAAGTTGCACTGCCATCACCTCAAAGGCTACAGATCTAATCTGCTTTGTAATCAACCTGCCCTGTGTATACATGGTACTCTATTATTTTCAAGTCTTTTTCATATATACCAATTCCCTTAACCCCCTCAACAACCAGTGAGGTATATAAGGGATGTAGATATTTTCCCCATTAAAGGCAAAGATTCTGAGACTCCGAAAAGGGCCAGAAACTTGCTCAAGATTAAGTAGCTCATAAGTTATAGTGTGTTGGGACTGAAGTGCTAAGTTCCCAACTCCTAGATCAGAGTACTTTCTAGTCAACAGGCAAGGAAAGAGAATGAGCTTTTGCAATACTCAGTGTGTCTGATATGGCCCCTCAATTCTTTGAAATGCTCCCTTCCAGTGAATTAAATAGCCCTACCCACCCACCAAACACTCAAAAATGAAGTGTTGAATTCTTAGGAGATTGAAGTGAAAGGGTTTTGTTTGTTTGTTTGATTTTTAGATGAGTCTTACTCTGTTGCCCAGGCTAGAGTGCAGTGGCGTGATCCTGGCTCACTGCAACCTCCACCTCCCTGTTTGAGTGATTCTCCTGCCTCAGCCTCCTGAGTAGCTGGGATTACAGGCACCTGCCACCATGCCAGCAAATTTTTATACTTTTTGTAGAGACAGGATTTCACCATCTCAGCCAGGCTGGTCTCGATCTCCTGACCTCGTGGTCTATCCAGAAGAGATATTTTTATGGAACTAGGACAGGAAGGATGGTGGCAGGGAAGGAAGCATCTTATGCTTGGTAATCTTTGACTTTGAGTTATATTTTAGGTTTTTAAAAGCTTTATGTGTTACCTTCAGCAGCAAAAATTAATGATTTTTACCTAAATACAGTCTGAAAGCAAGATTCATTAAAATCCATAAGCCAAGCATTTCATGTATGAATGACTGATCATTGCAGCCACTGAATGAGCACTTACTATGGTCTGGTATAGCCTATTTTTGTAAGTCTCTTTCTTTTTGAGTATTCTCTCCTCATCAAATAGTATCACCATCCAGCCAATGGCTGCATCCAGTAATTTGAGACTTATCCTTTAGATGTCATGCCCCCTCAGTTCCCACATGCTCTTGATGATTTGCCTCCTACACATTTCACTGACTATGTCTACTTTCCTCTATTCCCAGAGCCACCACGCTAATCTCAACTACCATCCCCTGCCACCTCACTTCCAACTAGTCTCTTTTAGATGCTTCATCTCCTTCAAGTTCAAATCACCAACTTGAATATATACATGAGTAAAATTATTCTAAGACAACAAAAAAAAAAAAAAAAGGAAGAGAGGTGGGCAATGTCATCCTATCCCATGGCAATTTATTCTCCACGCTACACCCAGAATCTATACAAATGGTTCATGTGGCTCCCCTTCGTCAGATACTTCAGTGACTTTCCATTGCCCTGGGATAATGCTGGGAATCTCATGATGGCCCTTCCCTTTATGAATCGCCTGAGTTGGCAACCTAATCCAATCACTGTCCCCATCAGTTTCCCTCTTGCCCTTCACAACTGACCTTCTATCAGTTATTTGGATGTGCCAAACTCATGTGAACTCAGAGCATCTCCATGTGCTACTTCCACTGACTAGAATGCCCACCTCCCACCCACACATTCTTCAGGTCTCAGCTTAAATGTCTTGTGTTCTGGAAAGCTTTCCTCAAGTACCTCCCATTCCACCCAGCCCTATATGAGGTTAGGTCCCTGTGTTTTATGTTCTGTTTAGCATTCTGTACTTCTCCTTCATAACACTTATTACAACTATAATTAATCATTGAGATATTTGCTTAATGTGTGTACCTTTTATCTGATCTGTTAACTGCTGAATCCCTTAAGACTAGCACAGTATTATTTCCCAAACATTTAAAATTGTGATCCATAATAAAAAATAAATTTTATAACCAGTACACACAGATATATACATAATTAGAAAAAAGTTTCATGAATAATATTACCCTTTCTAGATGCAATTCACTTGATAGTTTCTATTTTTAGTGTTAGATACAACCCACTTTATTGACTTTATAGCCTACTAATAGACTGAAATCTCATTTTAAATAATCACCTTTCTAATGCAACACTTAGCAGAGAGAACTTTCTCAGTAATTGTTTGTAGAATAAGTAATAGAAAATTCACATTTACCGGTCACTATCTAAACTGGGTTTATTTTTACAAAGCAAAGGCAAGCCTTGCCATCCTTGGTACAGTTAACTCTCTTGATTAGACTGATGAGGTCAAAGTCATAAATTTGATTTCATTCTGATCCATTGGTTTCTCTGTCTCAGGGCCACAAACTTTCTCTCTAATTAGCCCTCAGAAAAAGAGAGGCTGATCCATTATTTTCTTTTTATTCCTTATCAGTATATTCCTATCCTTGTAACAAAATGGTTTAAAAAATAAAAAGGAATAACAACAATTCATTACTACCAAAATCATTACTACCATTGGCTGTTAGGAGTGATATATGAATTGTCTTACTGAAATCATCAGACTCTGGGTTAATGTGATTATAGTCCTGCCCTGTTGAATGCCAGGATCCATCATATAATAAATTGACATATTTTTAATAACTGGTTACAACAGACTAAATGTTTATGTTCCCCCTAAAATTAATATATTAAAACCTTAACCCCCAATGTGATGATATATGGAAACAGGTCCTTTTGGAGGTAATTATGATTACAGTAAGTCATGAGGCTAGGTCCCTCATGATAGGATTAATGCCCTTATTTTTAAAAAGGAGAAGATACGGGATCTCTCTTTCTGTGTGCATGCACCAAGGAAGGCCATGTAAGGACATAACCAAAAAGAGGGGCCTGCTGGAATCCTGATTTTGGACTTCCAGCCTCCAGAACTATGAGAAACAAGTGTTTGTTGTTGAAGCTACCCATTGTATGGTATTTTATTATAGTAACCTGAATGGACTGAGACACAGTTAATATCATTCTTTTTACCTATTGTGTTTCGATGTTTCCTTCAGATACCTAAAAATCCTAGCTTTCCTTTCTTCAACTCCACTTACCACCATCTAAGTACCTACCACACAAAACAATAAAGGAAACCCTCCCAAAACTGTCCATCTTACAATATCAACAATGCTTTGTTGGGCCAAGAAAACTCAAACTAAGAATTCCACACTCATTTGGGAACCATGCAAGACCAGACTGAGCTTTCACTAGGGAAACCAATAGGACTACTTTGTGAGGGGATCCTTTTTCAAGAAGGAAGCAGAGGGATGTGTCCCTCATTCAGCTATCTAGCTGGGTGGGGCATAAATGCTTCCTCTAGGTCTAACATCAGGGGTACAATTCTGGGGTAAAACAATTATTCCTGGGGTGTTTTGTTAAACCCTGTCATGCGTTGCTATGTGAAAACGGTAAATCATTTCATGTTTGAGAACTGAAATAATTTCATGTTTGAGAACTAAAAACTGCAGGCAGAACTAGCATTCCAACAGTATCTTTTATCTCTTCTCTTATGTATTCATAGATGTGCTTAATTGATGGATCTTCCTTTGAGTCTCTATTATAGAAGTATTGCTTGTTCTGTGCTTTTCTATAGACAAAAATGCTCTCTTAATGGTTGGTTCCTAGAAAATTTGACTCTTCTTACTAGAACTGAAGCCAAGGAAGTGTATCCTCTAATTCTAGTTTTGGAGCGTGTGGTTTCCAAGCCCTTAAATCAAAATTTACTCAAAATTAGAAAGGTTTTGGTTCTTTTTTCTTTTAAGTGGGCTTTATTACCCTTAGGGATTTATTCTGTAGAGTAGAGCTCTTACCAGAGAACTCAAAGTATAGAGTTTGTATTTTTGAAAACACCATTTATCTATTTTTCAAGAAACTCAGTTACCACTGAGATTTCAGGCAATGAGCAATAGCATCAGTTATCATATAACCCCAATATATGGCTGATTATTTTGTTTCTCACAAGTAAACCCCTCTTACAATCTAAATTAGCAGCTTGTATACAAAGAAGTATGATTTCCCCAACGTGATCTGGCCCAAATCTATCTACTTTGTTATATAAGTGCTTTGTGTATTTTCTGTTTGTAGGCCAGCATTTATCTATGTACTTGACCTAAAACTCTACACTTTACTCACTGTAATACAGTGATATAAAAAGTGTAAAGCAAAGAAATAGTCTCATAAATTACCTTAGGCATAATATCATTTTGGCATAGCAAAAAACAAAGGAACTGACATAAAGAAAAGCTTATATATCCAATTGCATTGAATTTTACTTTTTAAATATATCCTATAAGTCAACCAAATAGCTTCAAAATAATATTTACCCCAATATTTTTACAACATTTATTTTAATTTTGTAAACAAATAACAAAGATTGTTTTCATAAATTATTTCTGGGCTGTAGTGACCCAGTTATCTGGTCAAAGGGCTGCATGGATGCAAGAGACAGGGTGAGTTAAAGTTTAACTCCCAGGAATTGTAAACCAAACCTAAAGCCACTGAACCTTTGGAGTTTGATATGATGATTAGAGCATAACCCGAGTGACACGTTGAATTCGCCATAATCAAGGAAACCTTTTCCGGGTGGGGATCTCTGAAATTACTCAGGTATGATCCATGTGTTTTCCTTTTTTCTATTTCAACTCTGTGAAACTGTGCATTGTTGTATCAGCGGGAATGCAGTGAAAACAGCTTTTACTCTCTTCTGCTGTCTAGCCTAATTCGAGGAATTATCTAGCTTGTTTTTAGACTAATGAAACAATTGGAAAACAAAAGAATATATTGGAATTATCATATAATCTCACAATGAGACAGCTACCAGGATTTAATAAATTTCTGAGGGTTCAAGAATGGAACCAATGTTCTGAGAAGTTTATTTAGCCTTAACCAGACACCAGGGACAGTTGTGGTTGAATGCCTGTCCTGATCCTAGGAATCTGAGAAACAAAAATCCAATTAACAAAAGAAATAGTATTAACATCCCTGGCAGATTTTGAGTTTTGTGTGTTGGTCATAATTCCTATCACACTTCAGACTTCATATGTTTAATTATCTACTACCACCATAAAAAATGTCTTGGTAAATTCTTGCTATTTCTCCTGCCATTATCTTGCTAACCGAAGGAATGTGTAAACTCTTCACTTTTGATTCTGGCAAAAAAATATTATGGAAAATGACTGGCTTTTAGTGTGCTAAATCTCAATCTTGGAATGGCTAATTATTGGACTGTTTCCACAGTTTAGGTGACTGTGCTGAGGTGGATATATTTTCACATATTTTTGTTTACTCCAAAAAGATTATTCACAACCAGAATATAATGGTATTTTATCTCAAGAAAGTAATCAATCTGGGTATTTACCAGAAATATCCCACTTCTGCCAGAAACCTCCTAAACTCTGACTTTTTGTCATATTACCAATGAATTTCCAAGAAGAATGGATTCCAACTAAACAAGGTTATTTACTATAGGACTTTTCAGATGTGTATTGTATATTTCCAACAAGATGAAGAATGCAGCATTATTTGTGCATTGTGCAGGATTAGTGTTTTGTAGAGTACATTTTGGTAAATTCAGCTCTAGTTATAATTTAGGATCAAGAAAAAAAATGTGTTGGTCTGCTCTGAAATTTCCTTTATAACGTGTGTTACGGAGCATGCAATGGAACATAGGTCTAGAAATGACAGTGATATCACTTACTTGTCAAAGCAGTAAGGCTTTGCCCTGCTCAATACAGAGAAAGAGACAAATGACTTACAAGGTTCACATTTTCTGGAATAACATTTACTCTGCCCATTTTATATAACTCTTAACATTTTACTGTTTCATTTTACTATTCATCCATTTTAAGGGAAAAAGGAAGACAGGTGGCAAGGAAAAGAAATGTTGTGCGCAAACACTATAAAATGACATAATGGATATTAAAACACTGTAAATACTTAGTTCTTATTTTCTACTGCACTAATACCAAGGTGGTTTTGTGTCATTTCAAATATCAACATTATATTTAGTGGATGTTAATAAATGTGGCTCAGAAGAAAAGTGACTCCATTGTCAAGTAAGTCGAGGAAATGGTTTTAGAAAAGTTATAGCAGATCTTGTTACCCCATGAGTGTTTTTAGTAAAACATGTGTGTTTTCAGTAATAATGATAACAGACATCTATGAAACACTATATTGTCAGGTCTACTTTTAAGTTCTTTCCATGAATTACCTCATGTGATTCTTAGAACAACTCTATGGGGTAGATACTATTATAACAGGTTATACATGGGAAAACAGAGGCACAGACAAGTTATCTAGGCTCGGCTACTCAGCAATTGGCAGAACCAGGCTCCCTAGTCTAGTGGTCTGATTCAGAGCCCAAGCATGTACCCATTATATCATACCCTCAAGGACTGGGGACTCATGAAACAAGCAAATATTGTCATTTATCACGACTACTTAAGAAAGTAGGCAATATTTTGCTTCCTGGGTATCATTTACAACAGATCATCTTCTTTCAGGAATGTCTATCAACATCTTTCAAAACTGGTATTTCTCAGAAGACAGAAAAGGAAAGACCAAATCACATTTTTAGCCCATGTCTAGCATTCATAATAATCAGAATCGATTGAAATTGTCACAATTGAAAAATCTAAAGGACTTTAGAGTCTAGTCTTCTTCTACCAAATAGAACTATGCCTAGCTGAGAAACTTTAAATTAATTACAGAAAGAACACTAGGCTTTTTGCCTGGACACAGCTAAGTCAGAACGCCTATTGCAAAACTTTCTAGGTTTGTGACCTTGGGCATGTTGTTTGACTCTTCTGAATCTCAGATTCCTCAAATGTGAAATAAGGGTACAATCTGCCCCACAGTATTTTGTGAAGGTTAAATTAGATGATAAAGCAAAGAATTGAAGAACAGTCCCTGGCATTTAAGAATTCAGCAACACTCCCTTCCCTTTTCACTTTCCTGTTTGTAACGACCTCCAGAAAACTTTTCTAAAATTGCCCAAGTGTACCTATTAGGTCTTATTTGTCAAAACAATATTAATAAAGTTGAAATCAAAAACTATACATAAACAAAATTTCAATCAATCGCAAATAGCAGTACTATTCCATTTATTCAGAGAAAGTCTGTAATTATTGTTTTTAGTATTAAAGCACACAGAATATATCTTTATTTTATAGAATATTGTACCTGACACAGGACACACGTGTTTCATCATGAAGGCAGTTAATGTTAAAAATTTGTTTCAGTAACTGTCTCTTAAAATATTGTCATCCCTTAGAAAGCTGAGTAGTACTGTGGGTACTATTACACAATGGTTTTCATTACCTTATGTGTCTCTAAAATGACTCAATAAGTTCAAACAAGACAGTATTGATTGACAGAGGATAAACACCATTTTATCTTATTCACAGAAACAGTAACCAGGCTCCCGCAAAGTACAGCTCTTACAGTCCAACTGCCCCCAGAAAAGGCATCTGGAAAAGGAGCAGTACCCTTGCGGCGACATTCTGTATTAGAAATCTATAGCCCATCTGCTCCTTGGCCTGATCCTGTAAAATCCAGAGAGTTATTAACAAATGTTTGCTGCCCATTAAATCAGAAAAGCTAGTTTATCATTTTATTTCATCAAATCTACTGCAACTAGGTTATCAGTTTTGTTTTGTTTTGCTTTGTTTGAGACAGAGTCTCGCTCTGTTGCCCAGGCTGGAGTGCAGTGGAGTGATCTTGGTTCACTGCAACCTCTGCCTCCTGGGTTCAGGTGATTCTCCTGCCTCAGCCTCCTGAGTAGCTAAGACTACAGGCTCTAGCCACCATGCCTGGCTAATTTTTTGTATTTTTAGTAGAGATGGGGTTTCACTATGTTGGCCAGGCTGGTCTCGAACTCCTGACCTTGTGATCTGCCCGCCTCGGTCTCCCAAAGTGCTGGGATTACAGACGTGAGCCACCGCGTCCCATCTAGGTTATCGGTTTTAATGACTACTTAGAATTTTTAATTTAATAAAATAAAATTTTGTATTGAATATTTTTGATTGATGCAATCCAAAAATTAAAACATATCCTTTTGTAAAAAATTATTATCTTGACTAAAATATACTTGTATCTTGAAAGTTCTAATTTGATTTCTTTTAAAAATACATCAACTGAGCTTTTTTCCTATATAGATTTATGTGTAGAGTTTTATGCATATATGTATTAATCACATGTAGAAGATTTTCCAAATTTGCTTATTCAGTAGGGTTTGGTCCCTGGTAATATTAAGAGGGAAACAGTAGCAAGGATGTAAGATAAATCCCTCTGGTTTTCACAGTTAGGTACAACGCTCTGCTCCAGACATAATACAACTAAGAGAATTAGCACATGACCAATTTGGCCAGACAGAATGTCTGAGTGAGCAGATTAGTTTGTAATTCTATAAAATCCTACCTGCAATGATGTAGTGATGTCTTCCCTTCCTCCAGCAATTAAAAAATAATCATTGTTTTAGGATGCCCAATTGATTTAAAAATCACTAGGATTAGTTAAGTAGTAGAACCAACTACAATAATACCTTATTTCCATAGGATTTTCTAGTTTATAAAGCTTTTCATATAGAAGAACTTATACAGATTTTTAATGGCAAATTTCTTCATAGTTGATGTCAATTCAGGATGCCCCATTTCTTCAAGGTGACTGTGTCAATATTCACCATTCCAATTGTACAAATCTGATTAACTGAAAGACACTCCCACGTAACGTTTACAAGCCCAACTCTGTTCATGTAGAAGAATGATGATTAGGTAATGGGCCTTCAATAACTTCACTGGATATTAGCGTATTAATCAGTTAAGAGGCCAGATGAAAACAACGAAGAGCGGAGAGGACATAAGGATCCATGTAGAAGGCAAGAGAAGAACCACTCCCATATGGGTCCTAGAAGAAAATAGCCTGAAAAGTTGCAATTATAACTCAGTCCAGATGCTGTAACTAACAGAGTGAAACATATAAAGGAACAGAGGATTATAAAATCTCCTACCTGCCTGGCAGGGGACTGGCAAAGCATTGTATACAAATGAAATTTTTAAAATTTCTATTGATTTTAGTATTCTTCTATCCTGCTCTTCTATTGGGATTCTGCTTAGTGCTTATCTTTCCAGCTGGGGCCTTTAGCATGAAGTAAATTTTACTTTTAATTATTAGATGTAATTATACCCTAATGCCTCTGACTATTTGCAATGGACGTCAGAAATCAAAATCTGGTACCATGGGGGAAAACTCTGTTGGCACACATAGATGTTCATCTCAGAAATCCTCTTTCTAATCCTCTTTTCTGAAGATCTCTAACAGTTCCTCGAAATTCATGCACTACCAACTAACTAGAATTGGCACCCTGTGATGATTATAACAATGATGTTAATAAAAGCTCTTACATCCTCTTACATCCTGCCAGATGCCAGGCACATAGGTTAACTCACTTAATCCTCCATCACTCTATGGAATAGGTACTATTGCTATGCCATTTTTCCAATAAAGCATCTATGGCTTAGGGACATGAAGAAACTTGCCCCAGGTCACACCAGCAGCAAGTGGTGCAGGAGTGAGTCCCAGCAGTCTGGCACAGGCCTCCCTGCAAAGAAAGGACCAATGGAACACTGGGAAGCATCACGTCTTAGAACTAGAAGGAAACTTTTGAGATCCTTTATTTGACAGAGAAAAGCAACTTGGGTTCCCCAAAGATAGAAGACACATTTTTGTTAGAATGAGAATCCAAGAGCAGGACCTGAACCCTCAGGGGGCACTTTTCCATCATACCACTTCCCACTGTACAGCATTTCTAATTCAGCCTGATTCTCTATGAAAATTCTGAGAGACATATCAATAGAACCCCATGGTTAAAGAGGAATACTCCCTTCACTCTGAGTCTCACCTTCCTTGCTATGCCCAGACTCATGGACTGACATAGTCAGAGATTCAGTTAAAGGAGACCCATTTTGTGACTTGGAGAGGCTGAGAGGCCCAAATCACAGAGGAAATATGTGCAGACACCAACATAGATATGGTTTAGCTTTGTGTTTCCACCCAAATACCATCATAAATTGTAATCCAATGGTTTTATAAGTGTTTGACATTTCCCCCTGCACGCACTCCTTCTCTCTCCGGCTGCCATGTAAGAAGGTCCAAGCTTGTTTCCCTTTGCCTTCTGCCATGATTGTGAGTTTCCTGAGTCCTCCTGAGCCATGCAGAGCTGTGAGTGAATTAAACCTCTCGCAGTCTCAGATATTTCTTTATAGCAGTGTGAGAATAGAGTAATACAGGCGCCGTGAACATAGTGACAGGATAAACCACGGAGGCATTGCTAAAAATACAAAGTAACTGTCCTGAATGACTTGGTTGCTTTATACTCAAATTCTGTTAGTGTCTGAATAGGACACAGCACCTCCTACCTGGAGGACACACCCTTTTCCCCAAGGAAAAATAATTGGGCTGCTAGGTCTATGTCTGTTAAGGGAGTCCCATATTTAAACTGACCTGATTTAGAACTTTAAATTGAGACTTAGATGCTCCCAAATAGCAGCTCCACCAACCTGAATAGAGTTATTCATTTAGAATAAGAGTTTGTTTCCACAAGTTTTGTTAAAATATAAATTAGTTTGGATGCAGGATATGAGTGATAGGGACCAAAGTCACTTAACAGACTAACTAGGTTGGCAAACCCTTGTGAGAAGCAAGTTTTGATGATGGGGAAAAGAAGATATTAAGAGTAGACGGTCCAGGGAGGAAGTATCAAAAATAACTGGAGGGTGATATAAGGGACTTGAGTAGCTGGCATTTATCTGATCTTTAAGGAAGAATTAACTTATTAAAGAATTCTGTTAGTAAAGTCATTTGAATATCACACTTGCGAAATACTAATTCATCTGTGTCTATTTTTCTCATTATATAACAGATACTTAACAAGTGCATTGACTTGAATTGGCATCATGCAGGAAATGCCATTATATGGACCCTTAAGACATTTTAAGAGAAAAACCTATAATGCCTAGAAATTCAATTTTCTCTGCTTTTTGAAAACAAGCCATCAAGTCCGATCTTTTCTGTAATAAGTTAGTAACTCAGAATTGCAAAGGATTTCCTAAAGCCAAATGATCCAAATCTCTGATTTGTGGTGTTGACATAGCAGAGTGGAGACAAATTATATGTTAAAGCAGAAGGTTCTGGACCTGGAATGGTTGGACACAAATTCTGGCTCTACCACTTGCTACAATTTAACTCTAGGCAATTTATTGAACTCTGTGACTATTTCCTCTCCTGTAAAGGCAGGTTGTTTAAATAATTAGATCAAAAATTATATATAAAGTGCTTAGAATAATGCCAAGCAAATGTGCATAAATTTTAGCCATTTAACTATAACACTGATCATATTTCTGTGCTGATTATAAAATGTTTTACTAGAGGAAAATAGGTGAGAAAGAGGCCATGAGGTGCAAATGTAGAGCGCTTTTTAGAGTGCAATAAGATGGCTTAGAAATTAACTCTATCCCCATCACTGGCTTGCAGTGCAAATTTGGAACACTCTCTTTCTGACTTTCTTGCAGTTTTTCTTTCCTTTTCTTTTTTTGAGAGGGAGTCTAACTCTGTCACGAAGGCTGGAGTGCAGTGGCATGATCTTGGCTCACTTCAACCTCCGCCTCCCAGGTGCAAGTGATTCTCCTGCCTCAGTCTCCTGAGTAGCAGGATTACAGGCATGCACCACCACACCTGGCTTTTTTTTTTTTTTTCTGTATTCTTAGTAGAGACAGGGTTTCACCATGTTGGTCAAGCTGGTCTTGAACTCCTGATCTCATGATCTGCCTGCCTCAGCCTCCCAAAGTGCTGGGATTACAGGCGTGAGCCACTTCACCCAGCCCTCTTGCAGTTTTCCTAAGACAGAGACACTCCCTATCATTGGCAGGGTCTCCTAAATTAGCATAGAATGATTTGAAGGAATCTGAGTAATTATAGGAGGAAGCAAAAGAGAAATACAGACCCTCACACCAGAGTGCAAATCTCTAATACTTCGTTATTTTCACAGTTATGATAAAAAAGGTTAGTACTCAAAGCCACTTACGATGATGCATGTAAATTAGCATAATATCAGGACAAACACAATATGGCTTTTAAAATAGAAACATAAGGCTATCTTTCCTTACAAGTGTCAGATTGCTTCTGTGCCACTGTAACATAGAGCTTTAGATAGATTTTGTAAGCTTCACTCAGAGATCAAATATACTCCATTAGTCAGGGATTGGCAGACTTCATGAAAATTGAGTTTTCAACTTAAATTTCTCCAAATTGGTCTGAGGAAACCAGATGCAGCAACTAAGTTCAAAAGATCAGATTCCCAATGAGGTTAAAAAGAGAGGAAGAAACATAACACTAGATGAAGAATGAATGAAACAGCACTCACAGTTCATCAGGTCTCTAGAATATACCACACAAATAATTGGTACCAGGACTATTGAATAATCACCTGCTTTTAAGCTGAAGAATGTCTATATTGTATGCCATGGTTACCACTTTATGTATTCATAAGACAACTTAAAAATTAAACATATTTGTATTAAACATACAAAGACATTCTACTCTTCTCGTTAGGCCATGTCATTCTACAATCTCTAAATTCTGCCAGTTCTCTTTCCCAGGAATCTTACAGAAGTCAGGCATTTTGGGAATAGCCGAGTGTCATAACCGAATAAAGACAGCACAACAGTCACCAGCAGTAGTCTGATCTTACAGGTACTAGAACAATAATAGCACAAAAAAAAAGAGTTATGTATATGTATTAGTCAGTGTTCTCTAGAAAAACATAGAATATATATGTACAGGCAATAAATTTATAAATGTACAAAAACATAAATAAAATATAAATTTATTAAATATGCATATAAATATGTAAGTCTACACATATCAATACAAATAAACAGATTTATTGTAAGGGGTTGGCTCATGCAATTATAGAAGCAGAAGTCCCAAGATTTGCAGTTAGCAAGCTGGAGATTCGGGGGAGTCCATGTGTAGTTCTAGCGTAAGTCCAAAGGCTTGAAACCCAGGAAAGTCAATGGTATAAGTTCCAGTCCAGAAGCCAGCAGGTTACAGACACAAGAAAAGCCAATATTTCAAGTCCGAAGATCAGGAAAGGCCACTGTCCCTGCTCTGTCATGCAGGCAGAGCTACCTCTTACTCAGCTTTTATGTTTTATTTAGGTCTTCTATTGATCGGATGAGGTCTACTCACATTGCATCTAATGTTAAAATTTTCCAAGACATTTTTTGGGTTAAAAACCCATCATT
>NW_016107412.1:5272581-5377653 GCF_001604975.1 Cebus imitator
TCGGCTCACCGCAACCTCCGCCTCCCGGGTTCAGGCAATTCTCCTGCCTCAGCCTCCTGAGTAGCTGGGATTACAGGCACGCGCCACCATGCCCAGCTAATTTTTTGTAGTTTTAGTGGAGACGGGGTTTCACCACGTTGACCAGGATGGTCTCGATCTCTTGACCTCGTGATCCACCCGCCTCGGCCTCCCAAAGTGCTGGGATTACAGGCTTGAGCCACCGCGCCCGGCCAAAACCCATCATTCTTCTCTGAATCTTCAGTGTTGACAAGGACAGGTCACCTATGAGTATTCCTGTTTCTGAGTTTCTGATATGCTTCTTCAAGTTGAGCACAGGCTGGAAGCTTTATAAGAGAGTATTGAAGTCAGAGCAGCTGCAAAAGGAAAGGGGTGTATTGAAAGTTCTCTTGTGTGATGTTGTGCTGCCAAAACTGACCTCTCAGAGTTTATTCACCCCTGTGTGTATATACTTATTAATGTCTGAACATATGTGCTAGTGCACTTATACATGTATACACACAAAATCACATACACCCAACACCTAATGGAATAGGCATGAATTCGGTTTAGCCAAGGAAATTATAGAAAGAATAATGGGAATTCTAGTCATGTGGAAAATGGGAAACAAGGACAAAGGCACTTAGGTAAAATAAAAAGTAACTGGTGTGCCTAGGAGACCTGATGGGCTTGAGCGTGGTATAGCTCCAGGCTTGCATTGAAAGAAAATCAGGAAAGCCGAGTTAGGACCAGGTCATGGCAGACTCTGAACGTTAGGCTAAGGGGCTGAACTCTATTTCTTTCTAGTTAGTGATGAGTCCAGTGAAGGATTTGGGGGAGGAGAATACTAGAAGGGATATTTTAGGGAGGCTGATCTTCCAGTGGTGTGCAGAACAGACATGCTGTGCCTAGAAGGTAGTAAGCAGTGACATTTCTTTCAGTCTACGCTTTCGCTGAGCTCAGGTTAAGTTCAATAATGGCAAATGGGGTGGGAAATAGAACTTGGAGTGTAGAGGGAACAACGGGGAAGTATACATATGTATAGAAAGCAGAAAACAAGTCAAGATCCAGGCTTCATGAGATGCCTATATTGAAGATTGCTCTGGATAAAGAGACTGTTAGGATTTTAGAGGCAGAATTCATGGCAATTCACAGAACTGCTAAGGCTCTTCATTATTCACATGATTCAACTTTCCTACATCTGTTCTTTTCTCCTAAGAGATTTCCTTTTCTCTGTACTTTCTCCACCCCACAGCTTTTGCTTCCTTTCCATATGTAGAACCACACAAGTACTAGTTTTATGGATGCAGTGGTAACATAAATATCTTATTGGCTAGTCCTCATCAAAACTGAGTTGAAAACAAATCATATGAGCCAGAATCTAGTAAGAGTCAGATCTTTAAAGGTTGTTCAAGGTTTCTTATTTATAAATACTAACAACTAGGAAAATATTCTTTAGAAATGATGAAATTGTAGACAAAACAATTATTAGAAAAAAATTTGAATTATGTTTTCTTTCCTCCTATCTAGTTTCTACCTTTGTCATGTAGTGTTTTTCTTTTTAATTAGATTTTTTATGTGACCGTATGGCCCATTTATTTGGTAGGTGGAATAAATTCAATTACTTTCAATTGTTTTGTTTTGTTTGACCTGTAACATGTATAAGTTAAAGCTTAAGTCAGCTGTTGTACATGCAGCTGCCTATTGTTATCACCTGGGGAGCTTTAAAATATATCATTTCCTGGGCCCCATTCCAGACCAGCTGAATCAGAATCCTTCCGGGGTGGGAAAGATGATGCCTAAGCACAGGTGATTCTACGATGAGGCCAGGTAGGGAGTCTGGTTTTTGTAAACAGCTTCTGTATGTCATTGCTCTTGGCACCTGGCTCTACCATGGCTGTTCTTACGTGATCTTTTAATGCCAATCGGGAGTATGCTTTAATAGTGGTACAATATTTCAAGAATAGGGCTTTAACGCAACTTATTGAAAGTCACAGTTATGGGATTTACTCAAATTGAACACAACCTCTGTTGGAGAAGATTACAGTGAAGTTTTGAGGGCACGGAATAAAAAAAAGGAAGGAGAGATTTAATGGGGTGAATATTACTTGCTAAAATTTAAGAACACTTGCAGTTAAACCTCAAAGTACTATTTTGACAAGATGTGCACAGGTGCATAGGTTAATGCTTCCTCTTCTGGTATTTCCTTGTGTAATTTACAGTTCAAGCTAAATCCTAAGGATTTAAAGTGCTTTTCATTGATATTTAAAGGGCATTTTAAACAAATGGAAAAATGTCTTTCAAAACAGATAAAATGTACCTTTATAAAATCCACTTAATGAGAATATGCTAAAAAGCAAGATGTGTTTCTATTGGATTATGTTATATAATTTTAAACAAAATTTTATATGAAAATAAATTGTTCTAACTATTTGAAATAACTTTTTCCTCAAACAAAACAAAAAAGATTTCTAGATGTCAGGATTGTTTTGCAAAAATTATGATCTGATGATCTGTGGGCCGGATGAATGTGCTTAACTTCCCTAAGAGTTGAGGTAACACTTTTCTTTTCATGAGCTTGTGTCTGATTTCTGACTTGATGTAGTTTTTTTAAAAATTGAGAAAAAATATCTCCTCTACCACTTGCATGTTTTAATGCCCTGATTTAATACAGGTGTGTGTGCATATGTACATATACACAGATATATACATATATACACAAACACATTAAAATTATGATAAAATAATTATTTGTTCATTATATATCTGCTTCTTTTTCTCTAATAAACTCTGAGACAGTGGTTTCTATGGTACTTTTTCCCTGATATAGGTTTTCTTTTCTCTATAGATATTTTCACTACAGTGAAATTTTTTCAGTACCTTAGGTTTTGCTATTTTAAGTTACTCCACTTAGGACTTAGAAGGATTCCAAATTGGATGGTATATAGATTTTAAACCTCAACAAACAGTAATCAAACATCAGCTAGTCCTATACTTCCTTGCAAAAATAGCAATTTCTTTAGAAAGTTGTATCAGCACCACTCCTCCACAACATTTAATATCTTGCCTTAAAAGCACAATATTCATGTCAGATGGATTCAGCAAATTCTTTAGCCATGGTTTTCACTAGAAGAGCAAGAAAGAGCATAAAAATTAAAGAATAAGACAGAAAAAGAGATAGAAGAATGAAAAATGAATTATATGGACATTTGAGGATGGAGGGTGAGAAGATCCTACTCATTCCCTGAGAGTAGCTGTGTGTAACACATATACACAAAGTAGTTGTGTTGGGTGTCTTGAGAGGCACTTGGGTCTTTGATTACCTCCACTGCACCCTCATGAGATATTTGGTCTATAGCTTATTTCTTCCTCTATTACTATCTACAATCCAGAAGAACTAAAGATCAGTGGAAAGAAGAATCAACACTTTAAAGAATTTAAATGGCCTGGCATGGTGGCTCACACCTATAATCACAGCATTTTGGCAGGCTGAGGCATGTGGATCACCTGAGGTCAGGCGTTTGAGACCAGCCTGGCCAACATGGCAAAATCCCATCTTTACTAAAAATACAAAAATTAGCTAGGCGTGGTGGCATGCATCTGTAATCCCAGCTACTCAGGAGGCTGAGGCAGGAAATCACTTGAATCCGGGAGGTGGAGGTTGCAGTGAGCTGAGATCATGCCATTGTACTCCAACCTGAGTGATAGAGGGAGACTCCATCTCAGAAAAAAAAAATTAAATATAAGAATAAAAGTACGCATGAAAGCTGAGTCAGATCTTGCCAAATGATACACTACTTGGTAAACCATGAAGGTGCCACACTTGCCAATAAGTAGAATTTCAGTAAGATATGACTCAGTGCATAGCAGACAGCTGGATCCATTTGGACCATATCCACAGGGGGTCAGATCCTTGATGTGTCCGAGTGAAGCATCAGCCAATCCACACACAACATTCCTTGAAGGAGCTATTATAATAGTTCACTTTCATTCCAGCAAAGAGGCTAAGTAACCGTAGTGCTTCAGATGCTCCAGTCCATGTGTCCCTATGGAAGAGAATCTGGACTATAGCATCACCCTCATCAGCTCATTAAGATGTCCTGTGTTCGTCACAGCAACACTTTAAGGAAGGCAGGGTAGATATAATCTCCACACCCCCTGCCTAATTTTTTTTTAAGATGAGGAAACTGAAAAGAAGTAAAATTAGTAATTACAAACACAGTCTCAGCCACCAGGCTACCTAAATTCAAATCATCTCTCTGCCACTCTTTACCTGTGTAACCTTGAGCACCTTAACCTTTCTCTATCTTGATTTGTTACCCATATTATAGGAATAATAATACCTACAGCACAGAGCTTTTATGAGGTTTAAATAAATTATGTTTAAAACTTTCAGAACATAGCATATGTGTTCAGCAATTGTTACCTATGTTTATTATTCTTTTTTAAAGTCTTTTTAAATTTTGCCACATAATAGGCCAAAAAATGGTATCTTGGTTTTTTGTTTTAATTTGCCTTTTCTTGATCACTAAAGATTATCATTATTAAATTATAAATTTATACACTATTTTGATTTCTTTTCTTTAAATTGACTGTTGATTTCCTTTGCTCATTTGTCCACTGACTTGTGTCTATTTATTTAAAAATAATCTCTATATTACAGATATTACTTCTCTGTCTGCTATATAAATAACAATCATTTTCTGCCAGTCTGTGGACTTTTTTTAACTTCACTTATTTTGCCATTACAGAAGTTGGTAATATTTTCATAGTCAGATCCGTTAGTCTTTTCACTTATGGTTCTTAATTTGCTTGGTTTAGAAGACCTTCTGTACCATGAGATTATAAAAATACTCTTCTATATTTTCTTCTGGGAGTTATACAATGCTTTTAAAGATTATTTCTTTATTCCACTTAGATAGCTAGCATGTTATGAGGTGATATGCCCACTTTATTTTTTCTCAAATTATCTATGATCTTCCTATGCATTTGAAATTGCATCTATTGTCGAGTTCCAGTATAAACAAAACCATGGGTCCAGAGTTTTTATTTCATTCCATTAGTCTAGCTTTCTATTTCTGTTTGTTTTCATCTTAACTGTTAATTAGAATGGTTCCAAATCATTCTATACTTTCAATACATGTTTCGTCATTTATTGCGCATTGTTCCTGCGCAATAAATGGTGAACTGTGAAATCAATTTGTCAAATTGCAGAATAATTTCATTGGACTTTAAATTAGAATTGCATTAAAGTAATAATTTGGGAAAAACTGATATCTGTACATCAATAAGGCTTTCATTCACTCAGGACTTTAGATCTTTTAGACGAATTTTATCAGTTTTTTCACATAGGTTTTAAACATTTCTCATTGTTTATTCATATTTTATAAGTTTTTCTTATATTGTTCAGATCTTCTCATACTTCACTTGTTATTTCTGTTAAATACAGAACATTTATTTTATAATTGTCCTTGTAGTATTCTTTCACTAGTTTCAATCATATTATATTGTTGATTTACTTGTTTTTAATGAAAATAAATTATTGCGGTGTTTCATTACTAAGTATAATGTTTGTTTCATATTTCTGAGGGATGCTTTTTATCAATTTAAGGGTATTTTGTTCTATTGCTAATTTATGAAGATTTTTTAAATTATTATCATACTTTTAAGTTCTGAGGTACATGTGCAAAACGCCCAGGTTTGTTACATAGGTATAGACATGCCTTGGTGGTTTGTTGCATCCAGCCCCTTGATCTACATCAAGTGTTTGTCCTAATGTTATCCTTTCCAATCCCCCTACCCCCTGCTATCCCTACCCTAGACCCCCCAGCCCCTGACAGGCCCCAGTGTGTGATGTTTCCCACCCTGTGTCCCTGTGTTCTCATTGTTCAACACCCACTTATAAGTGGGAACATGTGGTGTTTGGTTTTCTGTACTTGCGTCAGTTTGCTGAGAATTACAGTTTCCAGTTTTTTTTTTTTTAAACCAATAGTGGGTATTCACTTTTATTAAGTGCCACTTTTACATTTACTGTGATGATCACGTGTTTTCTCTTTATTAATGAAATGAATTAAACTTCCAGAACCCCCTAATGTTGAATAGACTTTGTATTTTTGTAATGATCCCATCTTGTTTATTGTATATTATTATTTTGGATGCTTTTCCATATATAGTTCATATCTATACTCCTATGATATTGGTCTAGTGTTCTACTTTGCGGTATTCTTTTTTGTATCAGATATTTTAAGTTTGTAGATAATTTCAGAAGTTTTCTATTATTTTCTACTCTTCAAAAGGCTTTATATTCCTTCAAAGGAATAATTTGCTTCTTAAGTGACTTATAAAACTTGCCTAATAAAATAATCTGGATCTGGTATTATTTGGGAGGGAAACACTGATTGTTTTCAATATAGATTATGATTACTAGTTTATTCAAATTTTTAACTTATTCTTGAGGCAACTTAAAAAAATCCATACTTTTCTAAGTATTTGTCCACTGCACGTATATTTTTCAAATTATTGGCAAAAGTGTTCTCTTTTTTAAAAGTCTATGAATCTTTGGTTACATCAAATTTTTCTCTTTTTTTGAAAATTTATTTTCTCCTTTTTACCTTGTCAGGATTGCCTGCTGGATGCTAATTTACTAATCTTTTCAATCAGCTGTTACATACATTTATCAAGCCTACAGATTTGTTTTATTAATTCTACTTTTATCTTTGATTCCTTCTAATTTCTTTTAGTCCATTTTATTCTTTCCCTAGCTTCTTTAGTTGAATGCTTAGTTTCAGTGTGTATTGTCTTGTAATTAATAAACAGACAATAATTTACAATAATCCACTGTACATTTCAAAACTTCAAAATGATTTAAATGTTTTTAGCATAAAGAAGAGTCAAATGTTTAAAGTGATACATATCCCAATTATACTGATTTGAGCTTTATATATTATATAAATGGATTAAATTATCACATGTACCCTAAAAATATGTTCATCTATTATGTATTAATTAAAAAAATAAAATCTTGACCACATCTCAATGAAAAGTATTACATTTTTATTAACATCCACTTATTAACATAATTTTAACTTTTATATTTTATAGTATGAGTAAGAGCTATGTATCATAGATAGCTAAATATAGTCAAATAAGCAACAATGGAGAAAACAAAAATAATTTGTTAATCCACCCACCCAGAGATAATCAATTAGCCTTTTGTAATCAAAGTATTTTTTAATATAAAAATTAATACAAATGAAATCAGACCATACATTCTATTTTATAATCTGCCTTTTCTACTTTATTGTATTTCACAAATATCTGTCCAAGTTATTTTATATTTTTCTAGAACATTGATTTGCTGTACTGTACCACTGCTTATTCAAATATTTCTTTATTATTAGATATTTCACTTGTGCCTAACCTTAATAACGATGCTAATATATTCTATGAGAGGTGACAAACATGAAGAGTCTCAGGAACTTAAGGACTTTTCTACTGAGAAGCAAAAACAAAGATAAATAACTGGATCCATTATTAAGGCAATATAAAAAGCTTAAGATAACGCATTCAAAATTGCATTTTTCTCTGCACTGGAGAAACAGGAGGAGAGCAACCAATGAGAAAATCACAGATGATGGCTAAGATGAGTTAAACAAAGCAGCAGAAAAAGAATAAAAACAGAATATTTCTACAGCACCTTCTACATGCCAGGTACTATGTTAGGCACTCTCACATTCATTACTTTATTTATTTCATCCTTTTAAAACCCTTCAAATTAGGTATCAGTGTTCTTATCCCCTTTTAGACTAGAAAACCAGGTCTCAGAAAAGTTCAAATCATAGTACCAGAACTAAATTTTTTTAACTTTTATTTTTTAAGTTCAGGGGTACAAGTGTAGGTTTCTTACATAGGTTAACTGTGTCATGGCGATTTATTGCACAGATTATTGTATCACCCAGGTATTAGGCCTAGTACCCATTATTGATTTTTCCTGATCTTCTTCCTCCTCCCACCCTACACCCTCTCCGAAAGGCACCAGTGTGTGTTGTCCCCCTCTATGTGTCCACATGTTCCCATCATTTAGCTCCCACTTGTAAGTGAGAACGTGCGGTATTTGGTTTCTGTTATTTGCCTCTATAGCAGGTTCCACATTTTTAAATATGCTTACATTTAAATTTCAGTTCTGTTCCTGTGTAAGTTTGCTACTGATAATGCAGGAACAGAACGGAAATTTCAAAGGAAGCATGTCCTTCTTTACAATGTGGAAACCTACTACAGAGAAAAATTTTTGTCAATAATTATAAGTAAAATTAACATGTCCACTATGAACAACTTTTACATTTCTTTTCTTTAAGCCCTGTCTTGGTCCAAATTGACAAGTTCTAAATTAATGTATAATTTATTACTAATGCTTTAATAACAGAGAGGAGGTTCGGGTTAATTTTTTTCTAGTATTGTTTTAGAACAATAAGATACCACATATTGGGACTTTGTGTGATGTCTTCATGGCTACATTTTTGAAATTTTATGTATTCATATTCTCTATTAATTTTGCTACAGCTCATGATGCATGTCCAAAATGCATGCTACCACATGAATTAATTTCCAAAATAGACTTATGACCAATTGTAAATATTTTTCCAAGGTGAATATTAGCACTTTGTATCAAGCAATACAAAGTAATACTTAGCATCATCAGGCAAATATATAGACTTTGGTTATAAATCCTTCATCAACCATTTCAGTACTATCTAGAATTTCTTTCACATAAAATTCCCAGGAGATACTCAAAGGCTGAAATTCATGCTAAAACCACTTATACAACTTGTATGTTACATAAAAGTTATGGACCAGCCTACATCATGCAATGTCAAGGTAGAATTAAACATTGAGGAAAGACTGTATTCAGTTTGGAGAGGTCCCAGTGGCAAGTGAACCCATCATGGATTTGAAATGCACAGGGGGGCACAACACTGTTACAGGCCCCAGCAACTTCTCACTCAATTACAAAAGAACACTTCTCTACTTACCAAATCAGAAATAGTGTTTCTCCCCATTCAGTTTCCTTATCCAATTTCTTCAGAAAATTCAAAGCAAGTAAAAATAGTAAACATACTATTAATAGAATGCTTCCATTTCCTAATTCTAAATTGTCTACCATGGTGCAGATATTGAATTAATATTAGCTGACCCTTTTGTAAAAGTTGAGTATAATTACTTTAATTTGTAACCAAGAACTCTTCTAACTTTAATTCTGTCCTTATCTTTTTTCTCCTTTCTGTTCTTCTCTGCTTATCATTCACAATGACCATGTCTTTTGTTTTATACAAACAAAGTTTATACAACTTAGGAATCCAAGTGTACTTTTGTTATATGCATAGATTGCAGAGTGGTCAAGACTTTTAGGGTATCCATCATTCAAATAATGTACATTGTAACCATTAGGAATTTCTCATCATCCACCACCCTCCCACCTCATTACCCTTCCAAACCTCCATTGTCTATCATTTCACTCTCTACTTCCATGAATACACATTATTTAGCTCCCATTTATGAATGAGAACAGATTTGTTTTTTTGTGTCCTAATTGTTTCACTTAAGATAGTAGCCTCCAGTTCCACCCAGGTTGCTGCAAAAGATAAAATAAAATAAAAGAATTTCTTTCTTTTTTATGGCTGAATAAAATTCCACTATATATATACACACACACACACTGTGTGTATATATATATATATATTTATATACACACACATATACATATATGCATATATATGTGTATATATATGCATATATGTGTATATATACATATATGCATATATATGTATATGTGTGTGTGTATATATGTGTGTATATATATATAGTGGGATTTTATGAATATATACATATATGCATATATGTATAAACACACACATATATATATATATATATATATATATATATATATAAAACATTTTCTTTATCCAATGGTTGATGGATACTTAGGTTGATTCCCTTTCTTTGCCATTATGAATATTGCTGCTATACACATATGAGGGCAGTTATGTTTTTGATATATTGATTTCTTTCCCTTTGGGTAGATACCCAGTAGTACCCAACTACATTTCTAGTTCTTTTTCTCCAAGCTATGTTTTCATGACTCTTTAAATGTGATTTTCTATTATGTAGTCCTCTTTCCTTTGTCTTGTATCTTTCCCAATTTACCATTTGAAAGACTTTGAAAAACAAAACAGGCCAGACATGGTAGCTCACTCCTGTAATCCCAGCACTTTGGGAGGCCAAGAAGGGAAGACTCCTTGAGCCCAGGAGTTCAAGACCAACCTGGGCAACATAGCAAGCCCATCTCTATTTTCTTTTTCAAAAAAAATTAAATAAAAAATAAAATACTAATTTTCCCAATTTCTCTGTTTCCCTAGTTGCCAACTTATGGTCCAGTAGGGCAGAAAGAACTTCCACCATTGTCATAACTTCAGGCAAATTTAGATAACAGATCTCACTTAAAATCCTCTCTTAGTTTTCTTTCCATGACTTGGTTCTTCATATGGGGTGAGTTTTTAGGTACAAGATAAGTGTGTTTCCTCTTTTTAGCTCAGGTTTATAACCAAAGAGCAGGACATAGTATCCACCTAACAGGTTTAGATTTAGAAAAGTCAGAATGTACTACCCTGTCTGTGACTCTCTTCCAACTTTCTTCTCATCTGATTCCCTGCCAACTTCCCTGAAACAGGACCCACTGGCACCTGAGGCCAACAGGGTCGGGAACCGCAGCTCTAACCTTGCCCAGTACTGAACTCTGGCAATTTCCATTGAGCAATTGCAGCCAAGTGATGGGTGAGCTATTCATTCCAATCCTCTCTGCTTTTCAGAAATGTGGAAATCTTGAACCCTAATAATTTCCAGATCTTTGTTTTCTTAGTCAAATAGGCACTAATGTTGCAAATATAAAACTAGACAGATGTAGAAAAGTGTGTCCAAATATTAACTTTATATTTTAATCACTCTATATTCTGAATTTTTTTTTACTTTTCTTGTCTCTCTCACAAATATGAAGACATATTCATAAATGCAGAGAAACCACAAGAATCAATTTCTTACATAAAACAAGTTCATTCCAGGACAGAACTTCCAGGAAGTAACCAGAGAAGAGAAATAATAAGTATTAGGACTTTCAATTCAGATTACTATTACTTCTGTTTCACTGCAAGTCACTGTAATTTATAAAATAGCTGATCCAAAGTTTTGTATTTCTTCTACAAGTATCTATGAAGCACTTAGCAAAATGTCAAGCAGAGCCTTCTGGGCAAACAAAGATGAGGTACAAGATAGTCCCTGTGCTCAGAAAGCTCACGATGTACTGAGAAAGATAGACATATAAGCCAATAAATACAGTCATGTGTGAAACAATACAGGGATGTACAGGTTTTTTTGAGAGCACCGAGGAGCTGACACTTAAAGGTTACCTATAGAGCTTGTCAAAGGAAGAAAGCATCACGGAGCAAAGAAGATGTTAATCAAGTCGAGAAGGATCAATACGGCTGACATGGTGAAGTTAGGAGGCATGGAAAGGAAAAGGCATTGTAAGCAGAGATCCTGGAGGTGTAAGAAAACATGGGAAGGCCAAGTGGCAGGGCATGTGAATGACACTGGAAGGGAAGTCTAGGATCTAGTCCTAAAGGGGCAGTGCATCATGCTAAGAAACTGGGACTTCATCCTTTCCACAGTTCTGAAATTCTGCCTCTTAGATTTAGAGATTGACAATTATAATAATTAAAATGATATAATAGCTAATATTTATCAGACAGTTATTACATGCCAGAAATCATTTTAAGTATTTCAAATGTATGTTCATTATTTGGCTCCCAATATTAATATTGAATTATCAAAGAACCCTATGGTGAACTTATTGTCATCCTAATTGTATTTATTTAATGATTATTATTATTAGCAGTAGCAGTAGTAGTAGCGTTTTTGAGACAGGGTCTCATTCTGTCACCCAGGCTGGAGTGCAGTATCCCAATCACAGCTCATTGCAGGTTCAACCTCCCAGGCTCAGGTGGTCGGCTTCCCAGGTAGTGTGACTACAGGTGCACGCCACTATACCTGGATGATTTTTTATATTTTTTGTAGTGATGAGGCTTTGCCATGTTACCCATGCTGGTCTGGAACTCCCAGGCCTCCCAAATTGCTGGGATTACAGGCATGAACCACCATACCCAGCCTCATTCTATTTTTACATGTAAAGAAACAGGCTCAGAGAGGTTCCTCTGGGATGAAAGTTGAAGAAGAAATGAGGGGACCATTTTTACATAGCAGGTCTGGTGGTGAGGACGTATTTCAACCAAGTGTTCCATTGCTAATAAAAACATACTGTCTGAGAGGACAGGGAAACACTGATTGCCAGTTAACGGAAACTGTAAGAACTAGAGGAAGTCCTGGCTTTTCACACTTAGTGTACTTTCCTCATCCCCTTGTTAGAGGGATATAAAGAAGAAGTGAAAGGGGAGGAAATTAAACAAGGAACGGTTGACATTTCATTAGGCCCTTTCTGGAGTCCTTTTGCTATTCCTCTCCTCTGCTTCTCTCCTCCAACATGAGTTATTAGCAAACCTCGGGCAGTGTTTCACAGGTGTTTTCACATTTCATCTTCACAATATGGTGCACAGCCTGCTCATCACCCCAATTCACAAATGAGGAAACTGATGCTTAGAGTATGTGAATATGATTATTTCCTGTAATACTGACTGTAGCCTTCCCCTCCATCCAATCTCCTTCTTTTTTGATCCTTTCTGTTCTCGGCCATCCTCATCTAGGTAACAGTGCTGTGCCACAAACCTGTGAATTTTCTCCACAGAAATTATATAGGCATACTATATTTTACTTACTGTGTGTTGATGTATATTGGTTGTACATATTTTGGGGGTACATGTAATATTGTGATACCTCTACACTACATGTAATGATCAAATTAAGGTAATTGGAATATCACATCAAATATTTATTTTCTCTTTATGTTTGGAATATTATAAATCTAGTTATTTTAAAATATAAAATAAATTATTGTTAGCTATAATTTCCCTACTGTACTATCGAATACTAGAACTTCTAACTGTATTTTGTACCCCTTAAGCAACTTCTCATCTCCTTCTCTCCACTACCTTTCTCAGCCTCTGGTAACCACCTTTCAACTTTTTGCCTCCATGAGATCCACTCTTTCATATTCTACTCACTGATCTTATTTATTATCTCTCTCACTCCCTATAAAACTCCATGATATTTTGGGGGATGAGAGGTCTGGTATTTTCTCAGCTACATCCCTATGTCTTGAAAATTCTTGAAAGACAGTAGATATTCAATAAATAATTTCTGAATTAATAGGTAATAAATACTCATGAATGCTTTTCTTTAGTTCCTGAAGTTTTAATGCATGCCATATGTTTGTTTTAAATTCTATTTCTTCAATAAGGTACATGAAGAACTATCCTTTTATAATTCTGATCTGAAGAACTTAAAAGGTGCTAAATTATAAGATGTATTACAAAGCCTTTATTTCGAATTGACCAAGCTTTTTAACAAAAGTCAGACTTGCTTAAAATAAATATTTATCTGGGATTCAAGTTCACCCCTTAGAATAGGTCAACACTTTGAGAGGGGTTATTTTTTTGCAAAATGAAAATTAAAGATTAAATATTTCTTGTGGCAAATTTTGAATTTTATTTCCATACCCTGATTCCCAATGACTTAGCACTATAATTGAGATATTATACAGATTTTCTCAATAACTTCAGAGTAAATTTATATGTGATCAAAAGATCTTTCTGATGTGAAAATACATTTAATAACCTTTACTAATTATTAACCAAAACTAAAGGCAGATTTTGCAAATACGAACTTGTCATTTCACCATGACTGTTATCTTGTCAATGGAAAAGATGAAGTTCAGCAAAGAACAAATCTACAATTTGGCCAGAAGACTGTAGACTTTGCCTTTAAAGGGCCTTAAGACATACATAAATAATCCCAGCAGATCCAATCCGCAGCCTCCCTGCTTTTGTAGGTTAATTCAGCACAGTGGGAGAGTTTGAGAGTGTCATTGCAAAAAGACAATTTTAGTAACCTTTGGGAAAAGAGCAAGAGTTAAATTTTATCTTCAAGACTAGTTTCCTTTGTAAGGCTTCAAGTCTTTGCCTTTTGCAAAGTACAGGCACTGAAGCTGGCATATTAACTTACTAAGTTAACAGAGTCCCCATAAAACATGATGCCCTAAAGCGAGGCAGAGGATAGAGCTGGCAAACAGAGAGCATTAACTGTATGCTTCTTGAAACAATCAGTGAATGCAAACTTAATTGGCCTGGGTCAGCAGCAAGCAAGAACCATCAGAAAGGTGAAGGCAAGAATGTCCATGTTTATATGCAGAGAATGACATTGTTCTGGCCCTAAAAACAGGTAACTCTCTATCATCTCATTTTTTTCTTTTAATTTTCTAAATTATACTGAAAAAATACTTTCTTTCTCTCTTTTTTTTTTTTTTCTGAGACAGTCTCACGTTGCCCAGGCTGTAGTGCAATGGCATGATCTTGACTTACTGCAACCTCCACCTCCCAAGTTCAAGTGATTCTCATGCTTCAGCTTCCCAAGTAGCTGGGATTACAGGAATGCACTACCACTCCTGGCTAATTTTTGCATTTTTAATAGAGACAGGGTTTCACTATGTTGGCCAGGCTGGTCTCGAACTCCTGACCTCAGATGATCTGCCTACCTTGGCCTCCCAAAGTGCTGGGATTACAGGCATGAGGCACTGTACCTAGCCAAAATATTACTTTCTAAATGATGCTTATCTATTAGTTTGGGACATTCTTTAATTCTACTACTTCAGTAGTAGAATCCCTATGTCTATTACTAATAGTCGTACTATTAGTATTACTATAGTAGCACTAATTATAATAGTAGTAATAGTAATAATTACCTGTAATTAAAATAATACTATAACAATGGTGGTAGCAATAGTAATACTAATAGTATTAGTAATATACAATTACTATAGTAGAATTTCCATTATTACAACTATTAGTAACACCAGCATTGGCATTATTAATAGTGCTACAATTAGTAATACTAACACTATTAGTAATATTAGTACTAATATTAGTGCTATTAGTAATAGTGGTACTATTAATACTAATGTTTGTAGATAGTCCTAATAATATTGCTATTGTTACTGATAGTAATATTCTATTACTATTCTATTATTCAAGTAATGATAATTTTTGTACTAGAATACCTTAAAGCTGCATTTTTCAGAAATGACCACTTCCGCTTCACTTTTTTCTTTCACCCAATTTTTCACTCAGTTTCTTATATTATTAATGGTGCCTTCATCCTCAGTCTTTAAAGGACAATGAAAAGCAGTACAGGAATTCTCAATGAATAAGTCAGAAAATTTTCAAAAGTACCTATATTCAAATACATTCTAGTTGCATTCGAGTCAGATCATTGTAAAACATATTTCCTCTGTCCTGGTTGACAGAGCACATTAAACACAATGAAAATCCAGCATAGAACCTTCCCTGAGCCACTAATACTATAATTAGTGTGGCAGCCTTCACCTCTGTATATGTGGGAACCTCCCAGGCCTCACACCCCCAACAGCATAGAACCTTCAAAATGGATATTATCCTGTTCTGGAAACCTGTGGATGTGGGCAATTACCCATTTAAAATGTAATTCAAATCATGTTTCCAAAATAGAAAATACAGACAATGAAATGCTGAAATTATATATTCATATCTGTATACGCAAACATGAACATATGTAAACTTTCATCATTTTTTAGAATTTACAGACTTTTTCATGTACTCTACTGAGCATGTCTGTGGCATGTGATCTGGATGTTAGCAGACCCTTCCCACAACAACGCAAAAGCATCCATTGTTCTTGCTTTGTTAAAATCAATGTCACATTTTTATTACATAGTTTGCATGATCACTTCTGTATATATGATACTGGAACATTTTGTTCTAGAATTTTATCTTTGAAGAATAAGTAGATAATTGTCTCTGCTGACACATAAAATACAGCTCAATCTTTGAGAATTCTGATGCCTTATCTTAGTGGTTAGAATTAATCATGGTACCCTCTTCCCACATCTTTAAAGACCATCCTTCATATTCTTTTAATAGATGGGAGCTGATCTGTTTTGGGGCATTTGGTGACATCCTGAGATAAGTGGATTCAGAATTACTAATCTGCATTATAATTGGAGAATGAGTATTATTGTTTTGTTTCTAAATTTCAACAAATATTGCACGTTTTTAAAAGTTTTTAAGAGTACATTTACTGAGCCTTATTTGTATATAATTCTTAGTTGCTCTGACTTTAATGACTCCTTTACAGACAATATTTCTTAAAGATGTCCTTCATGAAAAGGAGAAGTTTGGACTTGGCAACAGTAATTTACTTAATTTATCTTAAATTTGGTTTCAGTGAGCAACCCTAATTAACCTGATTTTTTGCTGATAATCACTCTCAATGGAATCAAATCACAAATCCGGGGATGGATTGAGCGGCACCCAGAAGGAAGCAGCCCTACGTGCACTGGTCCAGCGCACAGGATATAGCTTGGTCCAGGTAGGAACTTCTTGTGAAATCTGCTGAGACTCACCACTGAATTTGCACAGTAGTGGGAATATTAGTGGTGCTAAAAGGCAAAATGGGAATGGTCAGTTACATAGCTCTTTAGGAAATGTCCCTTTCTAAAAGAGAAGGGAATTGCAACATTTCAGTTTTGTAGATGACCCTGAATGTAACCTTCTTTCTACTCTAGGTTATTAATTCAACCTTAACTTGTCACAGAATCAGTGTCCACAATTATAGAGACTATCACAAAAAGGCAGCTAGAATTTGCCACTCAAGGCTGTGAAGTAGAATCACATTGGTGTTTCAAGAATCAGCAGAAAGTAAACTACAGCAGCAACCAGACTTAGTTTCCAGAGAGATCACTGCAGATGTAAAACTTCTAGATGTGGGATCCAAGGAATGAACATTTTGTGTCTAGCTGCTGCAGTTTGTTTTCTCAGAACATCTACTCCAGTCTAGGATATGTAATACTAACTTCTGTCAGTGTTTAGCATTTTTTAAAAGAAAAAAAAAGACACCACAATAAAACTATCTATTCATAGATGTTGTCTTTTAGAAATTATCTGTATATTACTATTATCTTTATGATATCTTCCTTTAGAGAACTTATGCTGCTTTAAAAAGCAAACTATGTAGTGTTAGATACATATATTATCTTATTTAAAGAAAAAATGTTGGTCTTTTTACAGTACAGCAAAGTATTTTAATTTCTATTAAGTTTCTATTATTTCATAGTTGACTTTTTGAAGTTTCATTTAAGTCACTGAGATACTGATGTATTAGTTTTCTTAATACTTAAAAGTCAAATTATTTTAGGCTCATTAATAAACTTCTGAAAAGAGGGTTTTCTTTCTTTTTGCAATCAACACTTCCCATAAATGTTATAACATCAAGAATGTTTTTGAATCTTTTTTTATTTTGAACTTCTTGATATTAGAAACATTTGTGCAAAGATGGTGAAATAGACAGCATTTCAATCCTTTCAAACAGCAATCTGTTAATATTTATACATAAGAGTGTTCCCTTTCTGGTACTGTATTTCTAAGAACCCATAATATAAGATAGAAATATGCATAAACCTGTCTAGAGTGACATTAGCCAGAATGCATGTCATAAACCTAAATATATAAATATAAGAAAATTATTAAGTAAACTATCAATGTATAATTATTATACTCAACAAGCAGAATTTATAAAAAATAATATTAAAATAATATTAATTGCCAATTATATTTAATTCAACTCTGGGTACTTGTTCTTCCTTTTCCCCCAGATGAAATTCAGGTCAAGTCTCGTAACTTTTCTGGTAACGTTCAGGTAATAAAAGATCCTTCATTAAAAAATTGATATTTTTTCATATTGATATTATTCCATAGTAGATACAGTTTAGAATAAATGTAAAGACATAAAATCACTCAAAGTTATAGTTATTTCCCCTTCCCCAAGTATGTCAAGGTGGAGAATTACTTGTTTTCTGTTTTTCTGAGCTATGTTTTCCTCTTCCGACACCAGTTTGGTAACAATAATTTCTGACTCCTGACTGAAGCAGAAGGGAAAAATTAAGCAGAGGAATGGGGAAAGGAAAGTTTTTACTGAGCTACCTTCATTGGGCTCTGGGGCCTGACAGGTATCTAAAACTTGTGCAATTCTTTGTAGGATCCTCAGACACCCAGCCTCCTGCTGGGTTCTCTTTGATATCTGAATCTGCCCTCATGGACAGGATGGGAGATAATCATTAATTCCTACATGTGGCCAAACTCTAGTCCCCTGGAAACACACATTCCCTGACCCAGCAAAATCTGGAAGTTGAGGTTACACAAAGCAACCACTTCTCCTTGCCAACAACGAGGCTGTTGTTCACATTGAGAGATTTCAGGAGTGAGTTAGACCCACCAGCTAGCATGTTTCCCAAACACAAAGGCAGGGAATACACATCAAGCTGTCTAGGTGGTTTCTCTGCTACTCCTCTCTCCTGCTTGAGGCAAAATAATAGGCAACTCCCAATTCCTCCCATTTAGGGGGAACTAAAACTCACAACACAACAGTAGTTGCCTCCAAATATCTGCGTAAATTTCAAAAACTTCCCTCAAACTCTCCAATCTCTTTTCTGAGTTTGGAATGTTGAGTGAGAGTTAACAATACAAAAATAGTTTCCTGCTACCTTCTCATACTGCTTGGTACTCTAGTCACTTGGTTTCATACCAAAACCAGAGGCCAGAGTTAATGATAATTTATTACATATTTCAAAATAGCTAGAAAAGAAGATCTGAAATGTTCCCGACACAAATAATTGAGGTGAGAGATACCCTAATCACCCTGATTTGATCATTACATATTGTATGCATGTATTAAAATATCATATATGGACTCCATAAATATGTACAGTTATTATGCATCAATCTTAAAAGTCCAATTCCATTTTAAATTCCTGTTGCAGATGAAATAATATTCAGTTACCAGCAGTAATCACATAAAAAATTCTGAAGGACAATTGTAGCATTATTGTTAGAGCTATGTAGACACTTTGCAAATAATTTTTTTGAAGAGACCCAAATAACAATGGAGATAATCTTACTTCATTTTAAAATTTTACTCCATTGTAAGGTCTAATGTTATGATTTAAGAACATTTATCTGATAGAGAAAAAAATATGTATAATTTAAAATGTTTTCATATAACCTATTCCTAAAAAAATATGGCCAATCTTCATATAACCTTGATCTTACATATTCAATAATATTCAGGAAATGTTTATAGTAATGACTTAGACCACAATTTAATTGTAATAATAACAAAACTATTCTAACTGCTTTGTGTATATTAATTAATCTAGTCCTTACTATACACTGTGTGGTAGCTACTATGTTTGTCCCCAATTTCCTGTTGAAGAAAACAAGGCACAAATAGTTTAGATAACTTGTGAGATTGATAGGCTAAGATTCTGTTGTTATTGGCCAAATTTTTTGGCTAGATTCAGAAAACTAAGAGTTGTTATAATGAGACTTTTAAGATTGCAATTTTAGAGAGCAGCATGCTAGAGCATGCAAAAAACATTTTGTTTGAAACTAAACTTTGTAACATGATTCACTTTAAGTAATATTGGTTAGCAGCGTGAATGTTGAATCAGAAGATCTTCAATAATGTGGAAGCCTAATATTCTAAACGCTAGTTATCCATACCTAAGGCTTCTAATCATAAAGTAAATACCTATATAACTCAATCATTTGGAATGAATTGAAGAATCCCTCCTGATTTTTGCTACAGAGGGTGAAAATTACATAAGACTTTAAATCAGAAGGCCTATAATCTAATCTAGTCCCAACCACATATGAGTTGTGTGATCTTAAATAAGTCCCTTAACAACTCCAGGCCATAATCTCCTGGAAGATCAGCTTGGCAATACCCAACTATTTGCCCATGATTTTTGTGATTCTAGTATCTTCTAAATCTAGTAACTGGTCAGCACACTGGACTATTTGGTCGAAAGGGTGGACCAGGCATGTGTAGAAACACAACTTCAAACTTTTCCTAAGTTAGGAAAAATCCTTTAGTCTTACTAATACTTCAGTCTTCCTACTCTGGATTATACAAAAAGAAAGAAAGACAACATTAAGAACATCAGGTTCACTTTTTTTTTTAAGTTTTTGTACAAAAGTTAAGATAAAGAAACATCTTAATACAATCCAAGGAGCATACCCGTAAAATGGTAGTTTAGAATTTTATGAACTAGAGTTTGAAGGCTTTACTTTTGCTATATCTTTACAGTCTCTAATACTGAATGTTGAATATTTGCAAAACAAGAATTCAAAAACAGAGAGTGATAAATTTGTGCTCTCTTATCACTAGCAGGACAAATACAGATATCAAAAATAGAATTATGTGAGTTACTTAATAACGTGAGCCAGCCTTTTATGTAGCAACTGATGCAACAATGCCTGCTTCTAAGGATTTGGAAATATGCTTTGTGACTTTTAAAAAACTAAATAAATGTCTTTGGATATTGACAGCTGAACTGTTTGTCGAAGTATTTTAGAGAATAAAGAGACGTAATGCAATACCCCACATATAGTAGGTATTCAATACATACTATTGATAAAAATTGTATAATGCTACTAAGTTAAACTTTAAGCTTCATAATTGCATTAAGCCTTATAAAAATATTTTGGAAGGACATGTGCTACATTTTTAACATGGGGACAGTCTTTGCCTCTGGGTAATGGAATTATATGTGGGGATTTTTTTCCCTACTTTTTTATTCTTAACTGTACTTCCAGATTTCTAAAGGTAGCATATATTTCTTTGATAGCTAAAGACAAAAACAAATTACATTATGATGAACCTTTCCTCAAGAATGCATTAATGATGTGGGTCATAAACTGTGATATGTGATGCTCCTCCCACCTGGAATTTTCTCCTTAGAACTAGAAAAATACATTCTCATAGGTAAGCATATTCAGAAAAGTATACACTTCCACCCAATGTGGTGTCTGGTGACATCAAGTTTAATTCTATTGTAACTAAACCTAAATGTATATTTAATAAAAATCACCCTCAAGTAGTCTGAATATTTTTAAAAATAGACACAGACTTAAAAATATATTGAAAAATATGTATTTTAAAAAATATATATATATTTAAATATAATCAGTTAAAATGTGGTATGTATTAGCATTGTTTAGTTATCCTATTGGTAGTCTATTTTCCAAAAATCATTACAGCACAATCAATTTTTATAAGGTATGATAGTCCCCTTGCTTTCTTAAACCAATGCTCATCCTAAATAGGCATCAAGGTTTTCTTTTTTGTTGTTGTTTTGGGGAGTGTTTTTTGTTTGTTTGTTTTTGTTTTGTTGTTGTTGTTGTTTTGGTTTTGTTCTTGTTTTGCTTCCTAATCCTTATTATTGAGAAAAATGTGTTAGTGCTGAGTCTTGGGATTAGAGAATATAAAAATGCAGTGCCTGATCTAAAGTTCATATAACATGGGTGAAATGAAAAAGAATGTATTCAAAATTTAAAATGGCAATAATATAAGGCAGCCTCAAATGGGCAATACAGCTGTGGGTACCAAATAGATGAGCATTTTTTGTACAGAGACTTAAAACTGACCATGCTCTTTGACCTGAGGAATGAGGACAAATATTTAGACATAAGAATGTTCATCATAGTGAAATTTATAATTTTTTAAAAATTTAAACTTAAACATACCTTAAATATCCAATAAATATTAATGATCAAATAAGCTATGATCATCCTTATATTTTCAAATTATGTAGCGATGTAAAATTATGATTTCAAAGAATTTTCAGACATGGAGAAGTATCCAAATTTTAACATCTGGTTAAAAATCTGAAGGCTACACATAAATTTATAAATAATATTTTAAGAAATTATTCACATACAATAAAGGATATTGTAAAATAACAAAAGGTAATCTCTAATTTTTTCTTGATTGTTCTTCATTTCTAAATTTTCTATAATAAATGCAGATTATTTTTATTACAAGAAAAAATCTTATAAGGTAAAAAAAGTTTAAGGGTCATTTGGTTAGGAGTAAAAGAAAGAGAAAAATCATGGGAAAAATATCTTCATTATTAAATTTGGATGATAGGTGCCCATGTTCACTAGACTATTCTTTCTAATTCTACATATATATAAACTTTTTAAAAATATTGATATAGTCCAATCCTTTTTGTTTTGTAGTTAGAAAATAAGCCCCAGAGTTACACAATTATAAACCAGGGTCAACAAACTATGCCCCATGAACCAAATGTGGCTACAGCTTGTTTTTGTCATAATTGCAGGCTATGAATACTTTTTTTTTTTTAATGTTTTAAGGATTTCTTTTTTAAAACAAACAAAAAGCCTAAAATATCAACTATTTGGCCCTTTCCAAAAAAATGTTTGCTGACTCCAACTCAAATCCTTAAACTAGTGCTCTATATTAGAAGCTAATCTAGGCTTTAAAGAATATTCCTTATAATATAGAAGAGTATTTACTCTTCCTTAAAAGAAGTAGGTGTATCCCTTCTTGTGCTGCCTATTCACACCAACTCAAGCACTGGGCTCTCACCCATTCATTTATTAATTCATTTGTTGATTCCACCACAAAGAGAGACATGTTTCTACCTTTATGAAGATTAGTCTCATAGAAAAGATAGAAAATAAACAAAGAAACAAGCAAAGTAATTACAGATCATGGTAAGTGCTAAGAATGTGATAAACCAGGTTGTGTAAAAGAGAATGCTAGGTGACCTTCTTTAGGAAAAATGACATTGAAGCTGAGACTTATGAGAGCAAGCAAACTTTGCAAGGAGCTAAGTATCCCGGGAAGATGGAGCACACAGGCAGTACTCCTTAAACAAAATATTTATAAAACGCAGAACATTTTAGGGCAGTGAAGACATTAATATGTCTTAATTTCTAACATCTAGTGATATTACTGCAGATAAGTAAGTGGGTGTCATCTTTCCATTCCTCTATTAATCACCCATGGACCTGGTGACCTGGGAACAATCTCTACAAACTAGGAACAAAATACAGTATTAAATTTCCACCCCTCAAACTTTCCTTTCTATGCATACTCTCTTGTATTGAGTTTCAATGAAATTACATGTTTTGATTCTATCTTTTTCGATTCTTCAGCAAACACAAGCCATCAGGTACAAAGGATGATGGTAGATCAAGTCTAATTGGAATACCATTTCTCTTCTAAGAGTGCCCCAAATTAAGTTAACTCTCCATCTTTCTGGTTTGAGATAATGTACTTAGGAAATTTTAATTGGATATTTCTCAAATGGCATATTTTCCTACAAATAATACAATAAAAATAACTTGAGGGCCTCAGGTTTACTAATTGGCTTCATCTGGACTGGTTCTGAGAAGAGCAGATGGAAAAACACTGTGGCATTGACATCCTTTTTCAACTGCTGCACAAAAAATCCTAGGGACAGAGATAGGAATCTGACTTCATAGAAAAATATAGATCCTGGGTCCTACTGTTGCCTCTATTGACTGTTCTCACCACCTGCTCACATCCCTGCTATCCAAGGACTTAGGTCATTCACCAAGTGCATAGATATCAACTCTTTAAATAGGTAGCAATAAGCATCAGAACAGGATGAGACCAGTAGATGATCACAGGCTCATGCTTCCCTAAGCTTATCATCCCAGCCACCCACAGGCCAACTTTATTTTAAAGCTAGGAAGCAGTCTTACTTCTACTAGCCAGAGATGCCACAGCATGGTGCAAAAGACTCCAAATGAAGGAGTTCTGTGAATTCCTTTGTGGAGGGTGTGTGCCCAACATTTGAAGGAACTTCATTATCCCAAGGAACACAGATATGTTCCAGAAGCTATTGTTTCCAAATAGTAATGAATTTCTCCTTGAATAGCCTAACAGGGTGTTGGCTATACACGAAGTCTTCGATATAAGATTCAAAATCTTCACAAACTGCACATGGTAGTGCTTTCCCTTAAGCTATAAGCAAAGAAGTTTTCTATTTTATCAGCTTAAAAATCAGTGTGAACTTCATGACCCAAACATGCAGAAGCAAGACCAGGCATTATGGACTTTGGACTCCACTTGCTGACAAATTCACAATTTTTAAAAGTGCTATCTGGTTGTTAGTACTGATCAGCAACTAAACATAAGTGACTCTTCACCTTCAGAACCTGAAAGCTTACCATTATGAGATGCAAAGAGCTTTCAAACCAGCTAGGCAAAGAAGAAATTATGGAGATCACAGATTCTGCCAATCATGAATTTGTATAGGATTTCAACAGCTGTGATCCTTTATAACACTGTCAAAGAGGTGCTGAGCAGAGAACCGAGATGACGTTAAATGGTACATTCACCACATCATTAAATAACATCCAATCCCATATAGAGAGTATTATTCCACTTTCAACACTCTTTCAGGATTTCAGGTGAGGAAAGTTAGTTGTTGGAAGTATGATTTAAACACCTCTCCAGGCCCTGCAAGCCTTTTTAAGTACCAAGAGTAGGTCTAGAGCTTTTAGTAGAGGACAATGTCTAGGTAGAAGTTGATCATGATTTCCCTCTTTTACAATTGTTTTTATAATTACCGTTCATTTGTGAGAAATAATACTGATATTCCACTTATAAGGACAATATATATTTTCTTTTTGGTACAAGTTTCTTTAAGCAACAAAGTGAATCAATGCATAAAAAGTCATTAGGTAGTTAACAGAATACATGTCAAGTGGATATGGAATTGGAGATACACTGATTTTTAAAATTACAACAACATCCTCTTAAGACTCCAATTGACTAACTCACAAAACAGCCTATGAACATTTTCCTCCATTAAACATGATATCAAAGTCAGCCTTCCTTTCACAAGCACCCTGACATCCCGACAGGACTACTGCAATTACCCAGTCAACCCTCCTACTCCTTTGTAGATGAAGTAATTAAAATCAGAAAAGATTTAGTGGCTTGCCACGTCCCTCAGCTTGTCAGAAATTAAAATTCACAAGGGTGTTGTAAGTAGAAGAATGATTGTATAAAATTCCTTACATGCCTCAACCCCAGTGCATTAGATGTGATTATGTTTGGCATATGTTGAACTAGGAAAAGATAGAAGAACAATTACCCATACCAAATGTTCTTCATTGTGTCTTTATCTGTACAAGGGAAGTTTTGCATAAATTAATCAGATCTAGTGGCAATAATAATAGTTAATTCAAAAAGGCAAATCGTATCTGTAAGTAAACAAAAAGTTAGATGGGTCTATTGAATAAATTACACATTCTAAAAGGATGAAAGCCCCAAACCGATTAAGGAATCACTAAAGCTGTCACCTAATTACTTCTTGGAAGGAATTAGAGGTTCCTACAGATGGAAGCAGTGTGTCAAGCCACATGCCCAGAGTCAGGAGTGAGCACAGCAATTCCCGGACTCAAAAAAACAGATAATGCTTTGCAGTCCATCATTATGCAAACTTTACTGGAAAAGGTAAACAGAGAGTATTAGAAGTAAGTTGGCATTTTACTTGTTCTCTTTTGTAGAAACACACACCCACACGCAGTAATGCTTTTTGTTTTCTAATTTTGAAAAACACTGTTTTCTGTTTTCTAATTTTGAAAAAAAGTTTTGTTTTCTAATTTTGTCTATTTTCAAATTCAGTATTCTTATGAAGGACCAACATCATATATTATAAAAATCTTTTCAAAACACATCATTTTAAAAAGCCTATTTGCTTTTGAATGCTTCAAACATTGATGCTGAATAATCCCTTAAATATAAAGGGAAATTATTAAAAGATATTATTAAATGCATCAATTTGATAACACAAATTGCTTCTGCTTCCATAGGACAGTTAACAACTTCAAGTGAAATTAGGATTAATTTCCTTGGAAATAGATTCTTAATTGTCAACTTTCTAAAGTGAAACAGGAAGTTGACTCATAATTTACTAATAGCTGTTTCCTCAGAAGAACCATGTCATACACTTTTTAAAGATAAAATGTCAAGGCTCTGTAAAAAGTAAAATCAATCAATAAATTTTCAAGAGTCAAGAGCCATTTGTATCTTTCTTCATGATTTTTGGCATAGAAACATGCCACCAATACTATTTATTTAGAATTAATTAAATCAACTTACTATTTTTAGTCATTTATTTTTAAAAGTAAAGCTTTTCTCATTTATGTAAGTAGAAACCCATAGGTTTTGTGTGCTAATTATACTTTTTCTAATGTACATTTAAAAATCCATAATTATTAAAATAAGAAATTTTGACCTATAAACTACCTAATATCCTCACATATTTTGAGAAACACTAGGCTGTATGATGATAAAGCTAAATTAATATTTGAATATTATGTTCATACCCTAGCTTTTCCTGTCTTTGTTTCTAATTCTATATTTCCATAAATTTCAACAACTCATTTAGTCTTTATATTACAAATGTTATTACTCTTTCTACTTCAGCAACATTATATCTGGCATTTATATTGTATATGCCTTATAAAAATTGTAGAAAATAGCTAATAGAAATAATGCCAACTTCTACATTATATTAAGTCAAATAAATTCTGCTTTCTAAATTCCAGTCTAGAAACAGATTTTACCAACATGAAGTCACTGATTTTAACAAGATGTGAAGGGGAACAAACTATACAAAATAGATAATTATTTTATTTACAATTTAAAAATGAATATCCCCTATAGCACTGTTTGTTGTCCTCAGTCAACAAAATCTGTGGAAGGAGACAAAGGTAAAATCACATCGAAGAGAGTCCTGTTGGTACATTTTATGGCCCTATAGACTTTCATTAAACTATCTAACACATAATGATCTAGTATATAGGTGGAATATAGTAGAAATAATGTATAGTAAATACTTTAATTTTATAAATCAATAACTAGAAAAATACAGTATACACTCATGAAACACAAGTGACACAGTCAAGAGAGATGTCCTCAATGCCTTGTTGTCAACTTTAAGAACCATGCACAGGAGTTTGGGCACAGAACCACTGTTCTAGGCATGGTTCTGGTGACTGGCAAGCTGATAAAGGCTTGAAATGCTACTAAGCATGGGTAGATTAACCAGGACCTAAGGGAACAGGAGCAGGAATAAAAACAAACCTGATCAATTAGAAAATGGATAGGAAAAGATCTGAAACAAGTTTAGTTATGAAAAGCACACAATTTCTTCCCTCTTGGAGAGAGAGAGAAAAAAAAGAACCAAAGAGAACCACAAAGACGATTACAAATTTAAAATATGAACTTTCCAAAGAGCCATTAAAGAAATTGAAATTAGTACTCAGGAAAAAACAGGCTGAATGAGGGTTCCTTAATTAATGTCCTTCCAGTTATGAATGGGCTTGTTTATGGGAAACAATAATCATCCAGTGTCCATGACTGGTGAAGTTGAACAGGAAAGTAAATGTAACACATAACATGAGGTTTTATAAGGCTGGTAAGCCTGAGAAGAAAAATCATCAGAATTTTTGAATACTATATATGCCATAAAGTTCACCAAATCCAGAATGATAGGATCTTTATTCTAGTGTTTTCTACAACAAACTAAACCATTGTGATATTAGACAAGTTATATATCTCTGGATACAGTTTCCTCATCTATAAAATTAGTGTATTGTGTTAATGTAAAAATGAAAGAAAGATAATGTGACTACAAGCATCTTCATATTTAGTCTCTGCTGTTTATTGCTTATATAAATTTGGACATATTCTAAGCTTTGGATTCCTCAACTATAAAATGAAAGCAATAGTAGTAGCATCCTCATAGATTTATTGAGAAGAATAAATGAATGTAAAACACTCGGCAAAATACCTGATTCAGTTGAAGATAGTTGTTGTTTCTGCTGCCATTACTATCATGTGCAAGTAACGGAAGCTAACTCTGACTGGCTAAATAGAAAAGAGTTTATTAAAAGGGAATTGGTTCACAGAAACTTTAGATGTGAAGAATACAATTCAAGGGTAAGCTTTTAAGAACAATACCCAAAACCACATCACATATTTGTCATGGTAAGAAAATGTTATCTAACATCACAGAACACTCAGCATTAAAGTTTGCACCATTTGTGATTGTTTCATCAGAACTAAATTTTAGTAAAGGAAACCATGATTATCCATGGTTTAGTAAAGGAAACCATGCTTGTCCAATAACCATGATGGCCCCAGCTGCAAGGAAAGCTGGAAAAATCAAGTATCTGCCATTTTTAAGTTCTAGAAGAGAAGGCAATTTTTTCCCAGATTCCCCAACTGTATAATAAGATCAAATGCTCAATGGCCAACATTAACTCAGTTCATTCAACCTCCATGCTAAGACTTATTGCTTAGAATCATTTATTGAAGAAGGTTGTATGGTTTTCATCCAAGGTCAAGATGATGGTAGACATAATCTCTTGAAGACTCTATGGCTCCATCATGAAGGACTTGAAATATCTGTGATAGGAGGAAATTTCCAAGTACTCTTGACATATTAACTGAGTTACTGAGTAGACTCAACATCCAATATTTAAATTAAAGCCACTGGATTTATAGTTAGAATTGTGTCCTCAACTGTTCATTTACATAGCTGAAGATTTTCCACCTATTTGCATATGACTCTAGAGAGACAACAGTTTCTAAGTCTTTGATTAGAAAAATAAACGTTTCCAGAGCTTAATGAACACTGTCTTACGAAAAACAAAAATCTATATTCTTTTAGTCTGAACTATTAATACATTTGTGCTGCTGGAGAGAATGCTTCCCTTGAGTAAGATATCAGCTAGGAGGGAAAAGAGCAGTTATAACTGGGCTTTATCTATTTTAAACTCCTCAACTATGAAAATAGTGCCTGACATACTAGCAACCCAGAGCCCAACTGTCCTTTCTGAGTAATGGACAGCTATTCTAACCTCATGACTAATGCCCAGTGCCTGCCTTAAATTGGTCTGGACTTCCATTACTGGTGCATTCCAAGACCGGTGGGTGGCTCACAGAGCAAATCTCCCCCACTGAGAGAGCTTCAGAGCATCTCTTTACTGTCTCAAAAAATATTCTTTGGAATTTTTTCAAGCGTTTATAGAAAACACATAAAGATAATTAATATGCTTTCCTGGTCAATTATTTCAGATCATAAGCAGATAAATCCTCCTATACACATGATATGCATAAAATAGTTGGATGACATTTTTAGCAATTATAGCAAACAAGAAAGTTGAAGATAAATTTTAAAAAGTCAATCTGCTGGTTGCCTATTTAATTTCAAACTATCAAAGCTTTTCAAAGTAGAATTTCTGGAATTACCACTTTACTATTATGGGATGAAAGTTCAGTGTCCTCAACCGCAAGGGTAAAAATGCCACCAAATGTATAGTAAATTTATTCTAATAATCTGTTGAATGTTATAGACATCAAAGATATGCAAAAATGGGCTCAGAAGAATCACTGTCACTCAGATGGAGAGTTTGCCCAGGGAGAAAGACGGTAATTTGGCAATTCAGGTTGAGTATCTGGTATGCAAATTGCTTAGGACCAGAAGTATTTTGGATTTCAGATTTTTTTTTTTAATTTTAGAATTTTCACATATACATAGTAAAGATATCTTGGGGATAGGACCCAAAATATAAACATGAAACTCATTTACATTTCATATATACTTTATACACATAGCCTGAAGGTAATTTTATACAATGCTTTTAATAATTTTGGGTACCCATCATATGAGATCAGGTGTCACTTGTGGAAATTTCAGTGCCTCATACTGGCACTGAAAAGTTTTGAACTTTGAATTTTGTGGTTAGAAATATGAGATATATTCTTCCAAATATTTTATGTAATAAAATGATTAGAAATTGAAATGATTTTAAATTGCAGTAGGGAATTTGCTATTTAATGGCATGATAAATTTTTTCATAAATAAGGAGTAATTTTTTTTTCTTGAGACAGAGTCTTGCTCTGTCACCCAGGCTGGAGTACAGTGACATAATCTCACCTGGGTTCAAGTGTTTCTCATGCCTCAGCCTCCCAGCTAACTGGGATTACAGGCATGTGCCACCATGTCTGGCTAATTTTTATATTTTTAGCAAAGATGGGGTTTCACCATGTTGGCCAGGCTGGTCTCAAACTCCTAGACTCAAGCTATCTACCCACCTCAGCCTCCCAAAGTGCTGGGATTACAAGCATGAGTCACCATGCCGGGCGAATAAGGAATATTTTAATGTATGCATCTGTTCTAAATGGCTTTCATATATCAAAGGAGCAAAATTTAGAAATTAAGCTGATGAACTTTGATGCCTGACTGCCTGGGTTCAAATTCTGGCTTCTCCACTTCCCAACCATGTGATCTTGGCAAATTACTTAATTTATCTGGGCTTTGGCACCTTATGTAAATGGAATAGTAACAGTCCTTACTTAACCCATGACATTAAGTAATAACAGAGCAGTATCTGGCATATAGTAAGTACTATATAGCTATTTGTTTGAAAATAAGTAAATGAATAAAAGCCATTAATGTCTCTGAAAATGTCAATTGCACATTTTTAAGGTAATTCTTAGTTGAGATATAGACCACCAAGTTACCAAGTTTTGGGTTTTTTCTATAATCATAAAGAATTCAATTTCTCAGACTTCTCAGTGATATCAAAGTTTTGCTACTAGACAAGAATGTTAGAGTAAGAAAAATATACAAGAACTCTCTAGTCAAAAATTTAAATATTCAGTTTGATTTTTAAAACTTCAGTTGTCTGAAACAAAAAAAAGAATCCAGGCAAAGTAGAAGACTCATATGACATCTTTTAAAATTATTATTTTTAAAAACTTGGTATGAGTTATTAGAAATAAAAAAGTGATCAGGACCATAGACACCACAGACATCAATTAAATACTGTGATCCAATGAGGCTTTGTGCTAATACTTAGAAAATAATTGAGAAAAACTCAAGTTGATGTATATGAAGATTTAACAAGCACACCACAAGCTGCTTTACTTCAATTTTAAAAAACAACTATCATACAAAACTGTGTCTTTAAACAATTAACATGTCTTTTAAAAATATGCATAGAAAAATACTTGAAAGGGCAGACTGAAATTTTTAACAGTAACTACATCTAAGGATGGGTAGAGTGTTACATTGGAGAATTTTTCTTTTACCTTATATATCACTATGTTTTTTTCCACATGTATGATTTTATAGCATAAAACTTCTTAAAATATTAGTTGTAGAAGTTATAATGAACTCCTGGGCTCAAGGGATCCTTCTGCCTCAGCCAGAGTAAGTTGTAGTGTTCTACACCACTGCAGGATGACTACAATTAACAATAATATATTATTAATATGTAGTTTTAAATAGCTAGATGAAGGCTATTCCTTGTATTGCCAACACAAAGAAATGATAAATGTTTGAGATGATGGATATGCTAATTACCCTGATCTGTTCACTGTTTAGTTTGCTAAGAAAATAGATCTCTTAAGTGTTCTTACCTCAATGAAATTAAAAAAGAAAAACCTTATACTTGCCTAGCACAAGTTTTTACAATGTTTATCTCAAGCAAGCTGCTGAAGCAGAGTGTAGTATTATAATCCATATAAAAGGTTTACTTTTTCTCCTTTAACCAGTCAACTATTATTATTTGTCATGATAAATACATTCCTTATTGTGAAGTGATTTTGAAAAATATTCAAGGAAACTGAATTAAAGACTTTATCGTTTTCTCCTCTCCTTCACGCCTGTCCTGAATTTGCAGGAGAATGGACAAAGAAAATATGGTGGCCCTCCACCTGGCTGGGATGCTGCACCCCCTGAAAGGGGCTGTGAAATTTTTATTGGAAAACTTCCTCGAGACCTTTTTGAGGATGAGCTTATACCATTATGTGAAAAAGTGAGTCCAAATTTAACATTTAATTTTTATTATCTGTCAAGGGAAAAATCCTATTCTCTTCACTTCATTCTCATCCTTCTTGATCAATGATTGTTTTCATTCCAATTACCATTCTTCAATTATGGACAAAGTTTTTAGTGATTGTCTCTTTATAATCAGTGCTTTGACCTAGCTCTTGTCCTGTTACTGACAGCTTGAATTGCTACAATTTCTAATGACTTTCAAATCTGTATCTTGTTCCCCAATCTTTGCCATCTACTACAAACTCAATGTGTCTATCCATCTATAATAACACTACAACACCCTGTCTAAAATTAGATATTCTTCCAACTTGAAATTTTAATATGGCTTTATAAAGTACAATATTTTCATTTTAAAAGAATGTATATGTTTGTCATGACTCAACATGTATCTGTACACGTTAATCCAGAATGAAATCTTCTTCTCCAAGTTTAAATTTCTTATCTATTTAAATGCATCCAGAAGATTAAGAACATGGCTTTTCAATTAAAGGAAGAGCACAAATTTAAATTTTATTTTTAACAATTTACCAAGTAGTTTTTAGCAACAAGTATATTCCTGAAAATTTTAGTAAATATGAGAATTTAGCTCTCTGCCTAAATGTCAAAATCAATTTTGTCTGTGTGTATGTATGATAGGCTCAGATTCAGAACTGTACCTAATTTTACACGTGCAATCCCTCTTGGCATGAGGACAAATAATGAAGACTTAATTCTGTAAGAATCGTATCTACTGAATCTGAAAATGAGCATCAAGAAAACCTGAAACAGAGATGAAACATGCTCAAATCTTTCCTATTGAGCCCAGAAAAAAAATGTTCATTACTGAAGAACTGGGGGTGGGGTAGTGTAAGGCTGAGCTGAGAAGTGATCAACCACAAAGGTAATGGCATGTGCTTAACGGCACTTCTCTGAGACATGCCCCATCATATTTATTTGGGCAACCCTTCTTACAGCAGCCAGCAATAGTAAATTGCTCAGTCTAGATTGCTGCAGGACAGTCATGGGGCAGAAGGGAGTGTCATATGGGCAAGTAGAGTCACGATAGCCAGGGGAATAGAGTACTCTCGTGCTCTGGAGGCCCTGGCCCTGAGTTAATAGTATTTAGGCTAGCATTTACATTCAGCCAGCAGAGGGAGAAAGTGACAAGGCTCCCAGATCATCCCCTGAAACAGATCTGTGTCCATTTTGATGTCATGGCTGAGAAAAAGACAGTTAAGAAGTTAGTTTGGCAAATGAGCATTCTTGCTTTTTGTTTTAAACATCAATGATAGAATAGGACCAACTGGACATTAAACTATGGAGATTTCAGAGGACAATTTACAGGACATGGACATACATATCGAGAAATTATACTTTTTTTTTAGAGACAGTGTCTTGCTCTGTTTTCCAGGCTAGATTGCAGTGGCACAATTATGGATCCCTGCAGCCTCAAGTGCCTGGGCTTAAGCAATTCTCCCACCTCAGCCTCCCAAGTGGCTGGGACACAAGCACGGACCACCACGCTAGCTAATTTTTGTATTTTTTGTAGACACAGGGTGTCACCATCTTGCCCAAACTGGTTTCAAACTCCCAGGGTCAAGTAATCCACCTGCCTTGGCCTCCCAAAATGCTGGAATTACAGATGTAAGAAATTGTACTTATGATAAAATGTGTTTTCATGTCTCTGAGATGTTTCAGATAATTATGTGGTGAAAGTTCATTTGCTCTAACAAAAACACATTCTATTAACTCAGGCTGAAATGTTACTTGTGAACATTTTATTTAACTTGACTTCTCTCATGAATCAGATAACTGATCTGAACCCACATGAAAATATGCAAACCATTCCACATTGCAAATGCCAATTAGTACCAGCAGGAGGCATGCTTCAGAAAACACTGTGTGTGTGCGTGTGTGTGTGTGTGTGTCTGCATCAGCACATACACACATTCAGAAGTACAAACGTATAAATATAAATTTTCTATTTCTGTTACTTACAGATTGGTAAAATTTATGAAATGAGAATGATGATGGATTTTAATGGAAACAATAGAGGATATGCATTTGTAACATTTTCAAATAAACTGGAAGCCAAGAATGCAATCAAGCAACTTAATAATTATGAAATTAGGTAAGGTTTACCTCTTCTAGATTAAAAGTGAAACAGACAATGCACCTATATCTGTTTTTCTGTCAAGTTTATCTAATATGGTATATGCCAAAAAAGAAGCCAAGCCAGAAATAAAATAGGTTAGAATGCATTTTGTAAAAATAAATATGACTAAATATTTACTTAATATCTAAGTTCTACGAGTGTTCAAAGAAACAAAACAATAATTTACCTATTTCATAAATATATAATAGATATTGTTCAAAATATTGGGAATATATCAAGGTATAATTTCCTAATCACAGAGAAAATATCTAAGATTACTAAAAATAGTATGAAAAATCAAACAAGGGATGGTATAAAGTTGTGTGAGGAGGTGGCTACTCTAATTTGGGTTATTTAAGAAAATACTCCCTGGGAGAGTGAAACTTAATCTGAGGCTTGAATGAAAAGAATCAGTCATGACAATCGGATCTTGGGAAGGTTATTTCAGGAAAGGAAAGCACATCGAGTGCAAAGTTCCCAAAGTGAAAACAAGTGTGATATGTTTGAGGGGCAGAAAGTAAGCCCATGCAGCCAGCAAGGGTAAAAAAGACAGGAGAACTGAAAGCAATACAGTTGGAGAGCTGTACAGAGGAAGTACAGAATCCTCTGTGGTGAAGAATTTGAATTTTCTTCTAATAGAAGGGAGGAAAGAGTTTTGATTACATTTATGGTTTTTAAAACATTCCTTTGCTGTTTGGTGAAGAATGCACTATAGCAGGTGAGGTTTGAAAGAGGACACCAGTTAGAAGGCTTCTACAGTTGTCTAGATCTGGACAAGAGAGGGTGGTAGTTGGATGAGGGGGTCGGTGGTGGACAAGATAAGAAAGGGTGAGATCTGGGATATATTTTGGAGAATGAGTACACAAAACTGGCTAGATTCTGGATTTAGACTGTGAGATAATTCAGAATTCAGGGAGGAAACCTCGGATTTTGGTCCAAGTATCTGTGAACTTGTCAGTGCCATTGCCATGGATAGCACAGGAAGGACTCTTTGGGGCACTTTTCATTTGAGATGCACACTAGACATCCCAGGGGAGGCATTGAGAGGTGGCTGCATTGTAATGGAGTCAGGAGACAGGTCGTAGTTGGAATATAAATTTGCAGGGCAGCTAAAATAGAGAGTAGTTAAGACTATGAGACCTGAGGACAGTTCCTGGATGCAATTGACTGTGTGCAGCCAATAACCAGTTTTTATAAACTGGAAACAGAACTGACATCATAAAATTGTCTGATTTCTAAAATCTTCACTTGGAGAGAGAACTGTCATAAATTCTTTCTTAAAGGAAGCCCTGAGCCATGCGTGAGGAAGATTAGCATAGCAGTTAAAAAGCAACAGTTTTGGAGTCAGCCATGCTTCGTTTGAGTGCCAGCAAGTAACTTTACGTCTCTCAGCCTCAATTTCCTCTCTATAAAATGGGGATACTATCTATTTCATAGGTTTATTGCAGGAATACTATAACAACTTTACAGTGCCTAACCCAGTGTTTGAAATATGGTAATAAGTTAGCAAATTATTTTTTAAAAAACTATATTTTAGCATAGTTTATCAATTCTAGATGCAGTTTTCCTTTAAACTTCTATTCCCTTTCTGAAACAAAACTGTGCCTTAAAATGGGTGGATCTTAAATTTGATGAATGCAGGAAGAGCAGATTTACCACAATCACTTTTCTCTCACTTTCTACAGGCCCAAAAGGAGTCATACATTATCCTTACATTTCTGTAAATCAATTAACTACTGGCTCATTTTGTTACAAGCTCCCTAGCCACAGGAGATCAATCGGATTTGGCAACTACTAGTAGTCTAACCATTCAGCTCCAAGGTTAGATTCTAGAAGACAGTCTTAGAGAAAACATAAAGGAGGTTCCCCTCCCACAGGTGCCTCCATGGACCCAAAGACCTTTGTGTGGTGTGTGGAGGATTGTTTGCAGTAGGAATCAGGAGACCTGGGGTCCAGCCCAGGTTCCTTTGGACAAATCCTTTGACCTCCTTGATCATCACTTTTATCATTGGCACTTGAATACAGAGATGTTCTGAGCATTCACCACATGAAAGAACATACATTGAAGTGCTTTGAAAGGGCTACAAAATGCTATAGTACAGTTCTATGATTTCAGGAATTGGAAGGTTTCCCCATTCCTTGGTCTTTCATGGAACCTGAACATCCCAACAGTAAGCGTTATTCCCAAAATGGTATTTGAGTTGAGATGGATGTAGAATTGGCTACGTAGGGAATCAACTGGATTTGGGTACCTACTTAACACATTGTTACGCATTAGTGCCTGTAAATGCTTTTGGGCAATAGATAGGATATGAATAATGAATACAATCAATCCACCATGGCCACTGATAATTAACAGTATCCTCTGTGAACTTTAACATCTTTGTCTATAAAATAAAGATAAAAATATACAGTGTTTTGAAAAATAAATGAGATGATGTACATAAATTTCAGTGCTGACACATACTAGGTGCTCTGTGAATGTTTGCAGAAGACTATGATGGTGATATTGGAGGAGGAGAAGGGAAAAGAAAAGGAAAAGTATGACAAAGAAATTAGGAAGAGAAAGTTACTGGCCAGGATTCCAGTCAAAGCACAGGTTGGATGCCAGAAGCAAGGTAAAGGCAGAGTGTTGCCTTAAAAATTAGTGGGTAGGATAAATGGAATATGACATGCCAGAATAAACACCCCTAGACAGCCTCACCTAATTCCACTGCCTTGGGTCTGTCTGGCCAGAGAGAGAACTTTTTTTGCAGAGAAGAGACCTTCAATTTGCTTTTATCCATCATTTATCTCCCACATATCATCATATCAGTTTCTACTTCATCAAATATTCACTGATCATCATCTAAAAGTCTGGCTTCTAGAGACATTAAAGTTGTGCCCTCAGCTTTTGAGAGGAGATGGCTCTTTGCCTCTAAATAGTTCCGGGAAAGGTGCCTGACAAACCACAGCCCTTTAAAAATAAAATATGGAATTTTAGGTTCCCCCTGCTGGTAACTGATGTATGAACAGCCCCCTAACTATCAAAAATAATATAATTTCTAAATACATTAATACTGTGGAAAATAAGGTTTTGGTGTTTTCTAAGTAAAGTTAAAAAAAAAAAAAACTTGGAAGATTATTTTATTAACACTTCCCTCCCCACGAGAACCACACTCCTGGCACAATTCTTACTAGACTGAGATGGACCTGTCCCAGATCTGACACATGGTCCTTGATTCCTCAGCAAAGCATATGAAACAGTTAGGACAGTGGCCTAACCCTGGTCAGAAAACCTGCCACACAACCTACAGCCACTCGCTCCATGGAAATCAGACCAATCATCCACTCACCTGGCCAAGAGTTTTTATTCATGGCAAATGAATTGTTTCTGCTACGCATACTTTACCCATTTTTAATAACTTAGTGTTATTACAAAAGTCATATAGCTGAATATGTAACACATGGAAAACATCAAAAAGCATGAAGTAATAAAAGTTAAAACCATTTCTCTATAACCCCATTGCCCCAAAATAACCACTATGTTGATATTTTATTGTCTTTCCAGATTTTTCCATACATTTTTAATCAAAATGGCCTTCTCATATACTTATTTTATAGCTTTTTAAAACCTAGCAGCATAGTGTGAACTGTTTTTTAAAACCAATAAATATTCTTCTACATTACTCTTTTTAATGGCTGCAGAGCATGCAATGGTATGAATGCCTATCTTTTGTTTACCAGTGATTCTCAGCCAGGAGCAGTACCGTCCACCCAAGGGGACATTTAGCAAGGTGGGGAGACATTTTTGAATGATCCAATTGGTCACTATTGGCATGTAGTGAGCAAGAACTAGAGATGATAAACATACTATGGTATACAATGAAAAAATGTCTAATCCCAAAGCCAATAACATCTCAGTTGAGATGCATTAAACCAGCTCTTTACTGTGAAGTATTTTGCTCATTTCTAATTTGGGGGCGATTTTAAAGAGCAGTAATAAATATCCTCAAACATAAATTCTCATGCTCATTTTTATTTTCCAGGGATGTATTCCTAGAATATACTTTATTTGGTCAAAGGTTATGCACATTTAAGACTCTTGGTACATTTTGCCAAATGTTCTCCAGAATAGTTTAATTAATGTATACTCTGCCAGTGAAGGTGTATATACCTCAACTTGCTAAGAAGCAACTCTGTACAGTGGAAGAAACAGGGACTGAGATCCCAGAACTAGGTTTCATGCCTTAAAATCTATAACATTTTAAGTAAGTCTTCTAATTTCTTGGAGTCTCAAGTTTATCTGTCAGTGGAAATAACATCTACTCTGCCCATCTCACAGTCTCTTTGTGTGAGCCAGATAAGATAATATGTAAAAATGTGATCAAGTATAAGAGACTGTTTTTAACAGAGATCACATCAGAATAGCTTTTCTCTTTGGCTGCAGAAGAAAGGGAATGTTGGGTGTTGCAAACTCAAGTGACTGCAGGGCCAGGCAGGTGGCTTGAGTTAGGTGTAGGTTAGGTTAGGTGTAGTTAGGTTAGGTGTAGGGGTCTCAGTGCTGGGGATGCTTTAGGGAGTGGTGAGGACTGACAACTCTTGAATCTACATCTAGCCTAAAGAAAGTAGATGCTACTCAGCTTCAAATGATGTACAGCACAAATTGACACATGTAATAAGCTTGCAAAACAAGCCACAACTCTCCAAAAATGGTTTCAACACTATGAAGACCAAACATCCCACACCTGCAGGCCATATCTGGTCTAGGGCCATCCATTTTCAACGTGAATCCTACAAGGATTCTCATCAACCAAAACTTCCTGCTCTTTTTGCAGAAATGGGCGTCTCTTAGGGGTTTGTGCCAGCGTGGACAACTGCCGATTATTTGTTGGGGGCATCCCAAAAACCAAAAAGAGAGAAGAAATCTTATCAGAGATGAAAAAGGTTACTGAAGGTGTTGTCGATGTCATCGTCTACCCAAGCGCTGCAGATAAAACCAAAAACCGGGGCTTTGCCTTTGTGGAGTATGAGAGTCATCGAGCGGCTGCCATGGCCAGGAGGAAACTGTTACCAGGTTAGCAATCCCCTCCTCAAAGGTGGGACTTCACTCTATCCTGCCTGCCTCCGCAAAGAAAATCAGCATTTTTAATTTTCTTTTTTTGGCTCTCTAACTTTCATTATGTTATATTTTAAACTTTTTAACCTTCTTCACTATCTCACAGTTGATTCCATTCCCTGAAGTTTTCAAAGACTTGGTTTTGAAAAATATTCATTCTGTGTATTGAGGCTAATTTACATGCACTGAAGAAACCCAGAACTTTAAATGACAGCAATCCTATAATGAATAAAGAGTCTTCTTAAAATGAAATATATCAATCACAGTTACTTTTGTGTATAGATTTTGTTATCAGGCTTATTAGAAGTAGGGTCTATTATCCATTAGAATGTAGAAATAATACACCTCAAGTGATACATTATCCCAATGACAAGTAGGTGACATACTTTCATCATGACTCCCCGTTGTCTAATAATTTCTGTCTAATTTGAGAGAAAATCTGTCCTTAGAAAGGCACCTTTATTTGTTAGTTACTACAGCCACAGGATAGATCCCATTTGGTCAATAATTATCAAATTCTAAGTTTAAAAGACTCCATCCACCACAACACTGCCTTGATCAGATCAACTTAGGACAATTTTTTACAGTTCTTGGCTTGTTCTAAAACATTAACTACAACTTACACAAGTTTTGAAATGAATATTAAAGTAAGAAGATTTCAAGAATGACAGACTGAACACATTGGAATGAACTTTTCTCATGAAAATTATGGGAGAACCAGCAGAATTCCAAGCAAAACAACCACAACAAAGACATCCATATTTATTTTGCCTTTGTACATACTCTTCAAAATAAACCAATAGTAAATCAGCCTCCTAGAAATGTTCAAAATTGGGCAACAGCATCTAGCTTAGGGAAGATTTTTCAATAATATCTTCAGGAAGGCAGCTTAAAGTGAAAACAAAAGGAGACAGTTCTTAAAGATTGCTGAATCTTTTAAAGAGGTAGATATTTTTAATGTTGACCTTTCATTCACAACTTCGTCCTTCTTCACTGGCCAGTAGTCAAGTCATCTAAGTCACAGGCCCATAGACAAACTCACTAAAACTCCTCAGGGGGGCATACTTCCTGGTGACCTGGACATAATATTTTGCAATCTGCTTTAACTCTTCTTCTTCAACGTCAACAACTCTACCACTGAAAAGTCTTTTGTATCCATCCTGTTATCAGGCCACCATTGAAGTCTAAACACACATGTCCTAAGCCTTACATAGTTTTTTCAAAATCTAATTATTCTCCCAGCTCTGCCTTCTTTTCCATGCGCCCCACCCTCTGCCTACTCCATCCTGAACATTACCACCAGATTAATGTTTCCAAAATAGTAGGAATTCAATCTTTCCCTACAGGATGAACAGTGTCACTCACTGGCCAGTTCAAAAATATTCATAACTCCTTGCTGCATATGAGATAAGAACTAAATATGTGATTTCATTATTCAAGACCTTTTATTCATTCCCTGTTCTTTTATGATCATATTTGCTACCTTCTATTTCCCAATAAAAACCCTTTCTTCTATCAAGACAGACACCCCAATGACCTAGACACTGCCATGCTTATATCTGTCTCCTTTATTCCTAATGCTGTATCTTCTACTAGGAATACTTGTCCCTCCTTCACTTGTGACATTCACCCCAGCTCAGCCAGCACCTTCTGGAGAAACTGCCTCCGGTATTCCAGCCTGAATTAGTCACTTTTCTCCCTCAATGCAGGAAGCATTTATTATCTTTAAAAACAGATAAGTGAAATCACTTTGGGTGTGGGGGAGTAGGACAGTGAAAGAGGGTCCAAATCAAGTGAAAGACAGTTTCCAGGGTCAAGACAATCCAGTACTCCTGGAGAAGGTCAACCTCCTGAAGGCTTCCCTATCTCCCCAAAGAAAGTGGCACATTGGCCCACCAAAGGAACTCCTTTATGTAAGTCAAGCTGACTAGGCTGGCCAGGGCCTATCAGATAAGCTTCAGAAATTCTCGAGCACTTTATTAAGCTTCCACCCACAGTCCTGACTTTTCTTTGTGGATTCTCTGTCCAGGATACACCATAGGGAGGCTATCACCCCACTGCATCCACTACCCATATTCACCATGATCCAAGGCAAACCCCGTTACCTGTGGCCCTTTGAGCCAGTCTCAGGTGGATTTCACTCAGCTGGATTTTAGTCAGCAACTAACTCATCCGCAAACTAACAAGATGAAGCACACTGGTGAGTAAGCCAGCAAGAGCAAACTCCTTCACCTCTAATGAGATCTCAGAACAAAACCTAGCACCCGTTTGGATCACTCTACCTGTTAACACACTGCAGATTCGCACACAACAAAGGAACTCTGTAATTGTCAACCATCTGAAGAACCCAGTTTTAAAGAACAAGGAGACGGTTAAGAAAAATGACAAGTGAGGACCACAAGAAACTTTTCTTTCTTAATTGACCCAGACTTGGAGACAGAGAGACAATGGTTGTCTAAAGAGATGTAACTGCTCCTCAGCCACTTACCTCCTCTTAACAGTGTCAGTTCTCCCTCGACAAATCTCATCTTTATTGAGCTCTTTACAGGGCAAAGTTGCTGCGTCCCACTCGGAGTTTAGAAAGGCATTCTGAGAATGCGCTGAAGAAAGTTCTGGTAGTGATTCTCAACTTCAGGCTGCATCAGCATTACCTGGGGAACTTGTTAAGGCACAGATTAGATCCCACCACGAGAGTTCTTGATTCAGTAGGTCTGGCGTGGGGCAAGGTGATTTGCATTTACAACAATCTAGTTAAGGCTAGATCCCACCACGAGAGTTCTTGATTCAATAGGTCTGGTGTGAGGCCAGGTAATTTGCATTTACAACAAGCTCCCAGGCACATTTGAAAACCCATGATTTGACTAAATGATTTTCCATCCTGGGCTGCACGTTGGAATTACCTGATGTTTTCAAACAATATCAGTACCCATATCAGCTTCTAATCAATTGAATCTGCTTCACTGGGGTACAAGGTTGGGGTACTGGTGTTTTAAGTTTTCCAGATGATTCTATTCTTCAGTCAAATTTTGTGATTCACTGCTAAATCTATCAGCTAATGATACTGGGTATTTATCTTCACGGCATGTAAATAGGAATTCCTGGGAAGTGCTCGGTCATTAAATATTTATTAAGAATTTAGAACACATATTGCTCCCTTCTGAGTGACGTGAGAGATTCTAAAATAAAACAAAAAAATAGTACCTAATCATTGCACTCAAAGAGTGCATATTCTGAGAAAACTATACATATATAAAAACAGGCAAAAAAATATCAAAAGGAGAGCGTATTTTTGAATCATGTAAAAGTCTTTTATCTGCATCATCTTTTCTTTACTTCACAACAATAGTAGGCCATAGATAAGGAAACTGATGATAGAAAGGATATGTTTTCTAGCCAGGATCATTGTTCTGACATTTGAACTTGCCTTACTTCAAGCTCCTGTTCTCATATCATTCTGTAACACTTATTTCTACCAAGGGCCTTCACAAGGATGTTAGTGGAAATCACTGCTTCCTATACTTCCTCTCATTTCTGTTCCCTTAGCCGTATGCAGCTCTTCATGGTCCTAGGCTTAGAAGAATAAAGCTAGAGCAGTAGTACTCAACTGTGGCTGCATTTTAAAATTAACTGAGCTACTTTTTAAAATCCCGAGATCCAGCCCACTTATATCAGAATTGGGAGGGGCAGTCCAGAGGTCAGTAATGAGCTGGTAAATCTTTAACAGCCAGCTCCCAGGGGAAAAACCAAAAGCCCTGATTTGTAGTATTTGCCAACTTCCATGGTATTAACACTCCCACTGTCGCTGATTTCAAGCTACCAATGTGACTTCAATTGGCTCACAAAATTCTGATGCTTTTTTTATTCATTTATCTGTTGATGAACATTTAGGATGATTCCATATTGTGATGTTTGTGAATAATGCTTCAATAAACATGGGAATACAGATATCTCTTTAACATAATGATTTCATTTGGGGGGAATATAAACCCAGTACAGCAATTGGAGGATCATATGGTAGCTCTATTTTTATTTTTTGGGAGAATCTGCATATTATTTTTCATAATGGCTGTACCAACTTACGCTACTACCAACAGTGTGCAAGTATTCCTGTTTCTCCAAATCCTGGCCAACATTGTTATCTTTGATATTTTTGATAATGGCCATTCCACCAGGTTGAGGTGATAACGCATTTTCTTTTTGATTTATATTTCCCTGATGATTAGGGTTGAGCATTTTTTCATATACCTGTTGGCCATTTATATTTCTTCTTTTGAGGTAGGTCTATTCAAATCCTTTGCCAATTTCTTTTGTAATTTGAAATTAAATTTCGCTCTTGTTGCTCAGGCTAGAGTGCAGTGGCACAATCTCAGCTCACTGCAACCTCCACTTCCTGGGCTCAAGTGATTCTCCTGCCTCAACCTCCTGAGTAGCTGGGATTACAGCCATGCACCACCATGCCCAACTAATTTTGTATTTTTAGTAGAGACAGGGTTTCTCCATATTAGTCAGGCTGGTCTCGGACAGGTGATCTGCCCATCTCAGCCTCCCAAAGTGCTGGAATTAGAGGCATGAGCCACTGTGCCCAGGCTTTTGTGCATTTTTAATTGGGTTATTTGTTTTCCTACTATTGATTGAGTTCCTTATATATTTGGGATATTAACTCCTTACTGAATATATGCTTTGTAAATATTTTCTCCCATTCCTTAGGTTATCTATTCACTTCATTGATTGTTTCCTTTGCTGTGAAGAAACTTTAGTTTGATACAATCCCATTCATCTATTTTTGCTTTCGTTGCCTGTGCTTTGGGGGTTATAGCCAAAAAAGTATTGCCCAGACCAATGTCAAGAAACTTTTCTTTATGTTTTTTTCTAGTAGTTTTATAGTTTCAGGTCTTACATTTAAGTCTTTATTCCATTTTAACTTGACTTTTGTGTATGTTGTAAGATAAGGGTCTCACTTCATTCTTCTGCATATGGATACCCAGTTTTCCTTACGCCATTTTGTTAAAGGGGCTGTTTCTTCCCAATTGTGTATTTTTGGCACCTTTGTCAAAGAACAGTTGACCATAAATGTGTGGATTTACTTCTGGACTCTATTTTGTCTCATCGGCATAAATGTCTTTTCTGTTTTTATGCCGGTATCATACTGTTTCAATTACTATTGCTTTGTAGTATATTTTGAAATCAAGTAGTGTGATGATCCCAGCTTTGTTCTTTTTGTTCAGATTGATTTGGCTAGGATCCTTTGTGGTCCCATACAAATTTTAGGATTGTCTTAATATTCTCTGAAATATTTCTCTGAAAAATATCACTGGAATTTCAATAAAGATTTCATTGAATCTGTAGGTTGCTTTGGATAGCATGAAACTTTTAAAAATAATAATGCCTCCAATCCATAAACATAGGACATTTTTCCATTTATTGGTTTCTTTAATTTTTTATCAATATTTTATAGTTTTTAATTATACATATCTTTCACCTTCTTGGTTAAATTTATTTCTAAGTATTTTCTTGTGGGATGATATTATAAATGAGATTGTTTTCTTGATTTTTTTCAGTTTCCTTGATTTCTTGTTATTAGTATATAGAAAAGCTACTTATTTATATATGTTGGTTTTGTATTTTGCAGCTGTACTGAGCTCGTTTATTAGTTACAATGAAATACTCTTCAGCCTTTATATAGAAGAAAATTCTATCATTTGCAACAACACGGATGAACCTGGAGGACATTATATTAAGTGAAATAAGCCAGGCACAGAAAGACAAATATGGCATGACCTCATTTATATGTGGAATCTAAAAAGTTGAATTCATATAAACAAAGTGTAGAATGGTGTTTACCAGGGCTGAGGGCAGAGGTACGGGGAAGATATTGGTCAAATGATACAAAGTTTCCATTAAAATGAATAATTTCTGGAAATCTATTGTATAATATGACTATAGTTAACATATTTGTATACTTGAAAATTGCTAAGAAAGTAAATCTTAAATGTTATCACCACTGAAAAAATGTATGTGAGATGATGGATATGTTAATTAGTTTCATTAATCATTTTACAATGTATACATATATCAAAACATCATGTTGTATACCATAAATAGAGGCAATTTTGATTAATCAATTATACCTTAATAAAGCTGGTAAGTAAAAATGCAAAAACTTAATAATCTATTTTTGCAAGTAGATAGGAACCAGCTCCAGTACAGCATTGGGTGGAACCCAGGTTTCATTATTTTTTAGACTTTATCTATTATGGGGCCAAGGCTGAGAACTACTGAGCTACAAAAACCAGAGTTAACTAGGAGCCTTGGGGATCTTGGGATAATACAAATGAAAAATCTATGTAAAGCCTAGAAGGGGAAGGGAAGAGAGTAATGAGGAAAACTATCCCCTGGAATCCAATACAGAACAAGATAGTCACAGCTAGAGTAACAAGAGCCAGCTTCTCTAGGGTCCGTTATCTCTTAAGACATGCCTATTCTTCATTTGGGTTTTAGAATGCCAGTGCCACAGATGCTTTCACTGACTGCTTTTCAAGCAATATAAAGATGCATTCTGATTGAAAATAATTGCTTCCCATGAGTAATAATTAAACAACTAAACCCTTATCAACACTGAGAATTCCTGATTTTGTTCTCTCAAGATTTGTATTGCTTACAGGATAAAGTTTATTCCCAAACAATGAATGAAAAACAAACTAGATTTCCTATCAAATTTAGAACTTGGGTTGACTCTCACCCTCCTCTCATCACTTTGACAGGATCTGCACTGTGTTGGGGTGCAGGAGCAGAGTCACCAAGAAACAAAAAAAAAAATAAAAACAAAAACAAAAAAGGGAGAGGTGGTTAAGTAGAACAGGTCTGGGAAAGCTATCCTCTCTATAGCTCATTTCCCATTCTGTAAAACTGGGAACCATTCACCTCCCCACAGGGTTACCGTGAGAAGGAACTGAGATTGCACATGAGTTGGAAACACATGGTATAGTACAAGACACTCAATAAATTGTATTTATAGGAATACAAAAATATATGTAGCCAGGGAGAACAACTACCCTTTTCAGAAGAGTTAAATTTCTCATCATAGACACTTCATTGTTCATCATCTGTCTTCTTAATTAGGATTAAAAAAACGTCTCCAGATTCCCAATTTATTGATGTTGTAAAAGAGGATTAAGAGGGAACACAGCTGTTCTAAGCCTTGACCAAGTATAAGGGACAGAGAACAAACTAAGGATGGCTGAGCCCCACCCACCTTTGCCCAAGCATCATTTTTTGAACATCTCAATTGTGGTACCCAGACTAGTTAACAACACAGATTCCAACAGCAGTAAACACTCTTCCTCGTAACCTTTTTAATGTTCTGTGGAGTCAGACTCTATGTCTAGGCCCTAAATTCATACTTTTTCTTTCTCCCTTTTGCTATCTTACCTTAAGTGACTACCTCCACCCAATGAGTGCTGTTCTCAGAGTCAAATGTGCTCTTCGTTGCCTCATTTCTCTTCAACCTCAAACCACATACTGGTTCCTTTATAATCAATATAAAGTTTAACAAGCCACTGGTCACACAGGACTCCCTTCTAGTCAGCTACTATATTTATTTGGAATGTCTCTTAAGATCAGTACTCACCAATTTCAATGGTCATCTTGCTCATTCAAGACCTCAAGTGTCAGGTCAATTTAAAAGACCATCAGTATAAACTGAGATGATGTTGTCCTGATTTCTACATAATTAATCATAATTGTAATCATTTTCAACAGGAAGAATTCAGTTATGGGGACATCCTATTGCAGTAGACTGGGCAGAACCAGAAGTAGAAGTTGATGAAGATACAATGTCTTCAGTGAAAATCCTATATGTAAGAAATCTTATGCTGTCTACCTCTGAGGAAATGATTGAAAAGGAATTCAACAATATCAAACCAGGTAGGACATATATATAAGATTATCTTTTCAAAACATTTTTTGAAAGCACCTATGCTTGAGACAACATCCCATAACTTCAAATAGAATGCTTTTATTTAGCTCATCTCATAATTGCATGCACACCTTTCAAACTAGATTCCTAACTTTGGATTAAAAAATCAACCATATGATCCCATAATATTTATCAATATAATAATTATATAGTTATCTGTGTGATTATTTAATGAATACATATTTTCTTCACTAAACTATAAATTTCATGAGTTTTTCCTGCCTCTTAGCCTTTCCTCTGTCCTCAGACATTTAGTTTCTGGGCCTAGGGTACAATAATTGCCCAATAAGTATTTACCATATTAATTAATGTGTGACATAACTGTAGGTCTGATGCAGGGTTTCTCAACCTTAACTATTAATATTTTGGAACAGATCATTCTTGGTTGTGAGGGTCTGTCCAGCGGATTGTAGGATGTTTAGCAGCATCTCAAGGCTATCCCTGTTAGATACGAGTAGCAACCTCCAAGATGCAACAACCAAAAATATCTTCAGACTTTGAAAAGTATACCCCATGGGTGGGCAAAACTGCCCCCAGTTTAGAACCACTGGCCTAATGGGATATGCTTGTGACATAAGTAAAAAGGTGGCAATCCTAGGAAACTGATTTGAGTGAAGAAGAAGGGAAAGGAATAGAGGGAAGGTGGAAGGGGATTATTAGTTGATACTCATCTTGTCAATATTTTTCAGTATCAATTCTAAGCCATCAGATTGACTCCCTGTCTCTTTCTTCTCCATATAGGAGCTACAATGCTGAGGGAGGTAGAACATTTCAAGAACAATGTCCAAATTACCATTTCCCAAACCCAGTTCAGAACATTAATTCTACAGTCTTTTAGTAGATGTTACTGATCAAAGGGCTCCATGGTCAAATCAGCTTGTCAACAACATATTCTGCAAAATTAAATTAATTTCATTATGGAACTTATTAAAGTCTTTAACCTTCTAACATCCTTTGAAATTCTCCAAGAAAAGATACAGAAAGCTTCATTTTTCAAATTTCTGAAACATGGATGTTCTTTATTGGCAGATCATCTTGTGGGATTACTGTGTCTTTAAACACACTCTGGGATGTAGTGGCTTAGGGTTATCATAGTAGCAATATCCTTTTATAACTAAGTATTTCCCAGTCTCCTGGCAAATTCCCTAGGTTGTTAATAAGCATGGGTCATGGTGCTGTATGTTAAAACTGCCTGAGAATATTTACTTGCACATACTAGCATTGTCTGTTTCCAACTCTGGATGCTATCTCAAATATAACAATGATCAGCTGATGATTTGCTCTAAAGGTATTCAGTAAGGATGTGACTGCTCCATTTTGAAAGATTCTCCAAAGATCTTTCTCCAGCCTCAGGAACTCTGCCTTCCCTGAAATATTAGTGTGATAGTGTGACTCCACACCAACAGCTGTGAATCCATGACTCAGCTAGAAACTGCTAATGATGGACCACCTCACTGTGTGGCAAGCATTGTAGTGGGCACTTTCACAGCATTTGTCATTTATTCATCACAACTCTATAATGCAGGTTACTGTATTTGTTCCATTACTTTCTAGATAAGAAAACCAGGACCCAGAGCAGTTAAGTAGTTTGCCCAGGGTCACACAGCTAGCAGGTGGCAGATCCTGAATTTGAACCCAGGTCTGGTAAAGGGTATGTTCTTAACAACTTTAATACTCTCATGCCCAACCTTATTCCATTCACTCACTCATTCATTCAACTGTCTTTCCTTCAGCAGCTCCTATGTGTGAGGCACTGTGGAAGGAACCAACAGCTATGATATATGCATGGAAAAAGTTTAAGAAATCCAGAAAAATCACAGCTTAGACAGGCTACTACTGGAGTGCAGAGAAGACTTGTGTTTGGAAGTGACATCTAAGCTGAGGTCTGAATGTTGATGTAGTTGTAGGCATAGGAACCAATATGTGTGTGTATAAATATTACTCACTATCCTCCCTATTTCATGTTGACTTTCTACCTTCCCAGAGTGAATAATACTTCTTATTTTTATCTAATTAAAACAGCACCTTTTTTTGCAAAGGGCTAGAATGAGAAACTACTAAAAGGCTGCTTCCTTTCCTAGTCCCTGGTTATCAGCTTCAGCTTTCCCAGTCTGCGTATTGGGATATATTGAAGAGACATGTGTGCCCAGATCCTACTAATTATCATGAAAATAATGAACATCCTTTCTCTCTCTCTCTCTCGCGCACACACACACACACACACACACACACACACACACACACAGCCTCTTGCTCTCTCAGTCTTTCTCTCACTCTTTCTTTCCTCTTGGGACTAAAATGTGTCCAGCAACTTCAGGGCACAGTCTGCAGCTGGTGGCACAACTCTCAGGGCTATGTAATGATGTGTGGCTTGTTCTTCCTGGCCCTCTGCAAAAATAAATATGAATTGCAGGAGGTGAACAACTAGCAGACATCTGCTGCCTTGAGAGGGAAAACTCAGAGCTAACTAGTTCATTTTATCTTGGAAAGCATGTATTGTGCCAAGGCTATACTCATCTAGAAAAAATTGTGGAAAGAAACAGGAAAATTGCTCTTTAAAAAATCCATTTAAAGTTTAGGTTCCTCAGAGGAACCTGCATATTCCCTCAAAATATTTGACCATGTATCATTTTAACCATTTATAACTTGAATAATACTATCTTGCCACTCAGAGATGCAAATGATAATTAGAACAAAAATTGGTACCTGAAGATGGTTTGTTCTTCCCCACTGTAGCTGAAGGGTATTGGCTGAATTTCCAGTTATAGTCATTCCACAAGATCTGATTTTCCTACAAGAGTTTAGCAGTATTAGAATAACCTGAAGGGCAAGTTAAATCACTGACTGCTTTCCCTCTAGGGGGTGGGTTCAAGCATTTGAATTTCTATTAAGTTTCAAGACAAAGCTGATTCTGCTGGTCAGGGGACCACACTTGGGTAACCATGACCCTCTGATAACCTCCCCTTTGGCATGCAGGTGTGTTTCTCCTCACGTTGATCTGTTGCTGACAAGTCGATAATAAACACAGCAATAATTTTCCAATTCCTTCCATCATGATTTCAGAGGATCTTTTTCTTCTTTGCTAATGGATGATTTAGTAGTAATAATCATTCATATTCTATGGACTCACCCTCTGCCAAGTGAGGATCAATCATTAAACAAACTTCTATGCACTAAAGAAGAAACATATTAAAATAAGCCATGTGGTGAATACTGTTGTAGAGAAAACCAGCTTTTAGGATACAAACTCTAACTTTTAAACTTGTCTGTTTTATGAGGCTACATTTTTAAATATCAAATTTTCCAAAACCAGATGCATTTGGAAATTATCATTCAACAGTGCAAGATAATTTTAAATATCTGCAAACAGAATTTCAGAAAACCTAAATTAATTATCATCTGAAATGCCACCTAACTGGTGTAGATGACAGAAGTTACAGTGTGAATTGACTGATAACATTCCCTTATTCCATGTGTATTTATTGAGTAGCTTCTGTGTCCAAGGCAGTAAGCAGGAACTGGGTAAAGATGATACTAAGAAGTCTCTGAAACAAGTCCTGCTCTCAGGGAGATAACAGACCAGGGAGCCTAGGTGGAGAATGACATTGAAATATGAACAGAGCAAATACTGGAAAGATGAAGGTCATCATTGGCCAACCTCTTACTTCTCAATTACTAAAACAAGTCATAGGATTGAGTCCCAATCATCACCCCACGTGACACTGAAGGGAATAAAGAGACTATATTGAAAATTCAATTAATTATATGTCCCATGCTTCATGATCTCAGAGAGCTTTGTTATCCTTAGCCTGGCCAGACAATTTTGCTCTGTATAACCATTGCCATAAGAAACCAAGGGTCGAATGTTGAAGGGAGTGAAAAGAGAAGTATCACAATGTCTTTATGTTACAGGCCAACTATTATTCTAAAGGAAGGTAATTCTTAGTCATTGAACCATATGGGAGAGTAAATACTCTAATTACCTTTGTTATCTTGAATCTAAGAGGATAATGAAACTTTGATAGAGACAGAAAGGAGGGGACTTCTTCCTCTTCTTTTCCCTGGCGTAATGCCTCATCCTGTGTTGTCTCCCTGGACGCTCAAGGTACACCCAAGTGAGTGTAGGCTAAAAGAAGATAATTGGCATGCTAAACTAATATGGTTAAACAATTTTCCACCTTACCTTCACTCTAAGCAAAACATCTACTTTTAAAATGGAATAAGCAACCACATTTTAAAAATATAACATCCAACTATCTTGGTACAACTACCTTTTTCATTTTTATATGTTGCCATCATGTTCGGCAGTTCCTTTATATAAAAATAGATTGTTGTTTTGTTTGGGTTTTCTATACAAATAATTTAAATAAACTTTGCAAATATTTGTAAAATACCAAATATATCATTAAAATATGAAAATGCCTTTCATTCTCCCCAACTTTTCTCCCCATTCCTGAAGTAACCCCTGCTAAGAGTTTGGTCTCTGTCTTTTCAGTTTGCTTTCTGTGTGAGTGTATTTATATTTGTGTGCACATATATATGGTTTTGGATTACTAAAAATACAAATGCTATAATATTGTACTTATTCTTTTACAACTTTTTAAAATTTAACAATAGGTCTTTAATCTTTCCATGTGATCACATACAGGTCTAGTTTTGTTTTCTTTACAGATACTCCTTGGTGTTGGTATAAATGTAGCAGATTTAATCACTTGTGAAAATAGACATTAAATTGTTTTATTTTTGCTCTTTCAACAATAGTGTAATTGATATTCTTGTGCATGATCCTTTTAGATGTGTGTGAGTGTTGCTGTATGGGACATTCCTGAAAGCAGAATAGTAGATAACTGCATTGTTTCTAGTCTTTACCTATCATGACATCAAGGCAGGCAACTTATCTTGGTTTCCTGATGTTCTTTCAGAAACAACTTTCTTTTTCTTTTTTTTGCTTTTTAGTTTAAAGAGTATTGGATAAGGGTATAGGAAATCTGGTTGTAGCTCCTCTCTGTGTGAACTCATAAATCTCAGTTGCCTGGTCAGAACTGTAGTTACCTAACATTTAAGTTTTAAATTAAAGTTAATTACATAAGTTAATTACAAAAGAGATAAAGACATTTTGCTGGGGTGAAAAACAGAAAACTTTAAAAGGTAATCACCTAAATATATGTTTGTAAAATGACCAATAATTGAATTCAACTCAATTCAACAAATATTTTACCATGCATAAGGTACTATCTTTTACATTACATAAGATGCAAAGGAAGATGCAATTCCCACCCTTAGAGATCTAATAATCTAGGAAGTAGAAAACATAAATCCATAATAAATTATGTTAAGTCAGAATATACATTTTATTTTAAAGATTGCAAACAAAACCTTCTGTTGAATGTTCTTGATGAGATCCTTACTTAAATATAAGGTCTCCATTAAAAAGAAATCAAATTCTCTTGGAAGCTAGGTGCTAAAATATATCATTTTCAGGGCTGTCTTAAGTTTGTTAATGGGGCAATCTTCACTCTATTTTACAGGTGCTGTGGAGAGGGTGAAGAAAATTCGAGACTATGCTTTTGTGCACTTCAGTAACCGAGAAGATGCAGTTGAGGCTATGAAAGCTTTAAATGGGAAGGTAAGGTAGAACAAAGAAAAAATATGTAGATTCCATCCAAGTTTGGTGTGGACATTACATTGAAAAGTGCAGTCCTGCAAGTCTGTTTCACTCCAGCTTTCTCTGACATGGCTGCCTTAGTCTGTTTAAGATGTACTAAAGAGAATGTACTAAAGAGAAATGGAAAATGGAGCTGTACCTAATATATCCAACTTTACTTTTATTTTTTTCTAATTTAGACAAGTCACTGGCCCTCAATTTGTATGGAAAGAGGAAATTGAGGTAGATTATTTCAAGGTGTCTTTTGTAATTCCAATTTCCTCTCGTTATTTCAAAAAGATTATCATCATTTTAGTGCAGTATTTTAGAAGCTGATGATTTAAAAAGATGTCAAGATAGCTGTTATTCTGCCTTCATAGTTTGATCTTCCAACTTAGAAAGCTTAGAATCTCTCACCTTGCCAAGAGTAAGGGCTGGGGAAGCTTCTCTATCCTCACTACTGAGTTGTATATAGAAACCCATATATTTATATATCAAGCCAATAAACATTTAAAACCTTCTGTAGATCGCTTATCATGCTAGGATACAAAAAGAATCATAGATGTTTGGCAAAGAGTTAAAAGTCTGTTGGAGGAATAAGACAACTACACAAACACATGCAAAGTACAGGCAAGTAAATATCATAAAAAGAGATACACATGGTGAGAAAGTTCAAAGGAAGAAGTGGGCCATAAAGAATAAAACATCTTCATGAATATGAAATGAAAATACTTAAGAGAAGACATGAAAATTGGGTAGAACTTCAAACATCAAAATATGGAAAGACTAACAGTCTTAGACAGAGGCACAGCATTTGAGAAGAGCAAGAAAAAATTGGAGAACAGAAGAATGTAGAGTAACTTAGTTGGAACATAATATATGTAGGACTGTTTTACCCATGGGGTCTGGTATCAGTCAGAGTCCCAAAAGAAAACAAACAGCAAAGGAATTAATTACAAAAGTGTGTGTGGGGACTACAGAAATCAAAAGATAATATCAGAATCTGGGGTTCACAGCATTCTGGAGGCAAAGGTACAGGGCTGGAGAATTAACAGGAATCCTGAAAGTGGAGAGAATTGTGTAGAGCATATCTCTTTGCAAGAAGTAGCTAGGCTACTTTTGTTGAGAGCCACTTGTTTCTTGTGTAGGCAAGCAGTACATAAAAGGTATTTGCACTTGTAGATCTGCATACATCCATTATCCTCGACATCTGCAGCTGTGTGCAATTTCAAAACTTGTGTCAATAATTCTTGAGGACAAGTATTAAGGGGTGCATGATCTGAGAACCTCAATATTACTCTCACTCCCAATTACCCCTGACCCTGTCATCCCTGTTTATTAGCTCCCAACTGTTCAGCAGATCCAAAGGTGGCTTCACGAGAAAGAACTTGTGGCAGGCAATGCAACAGCCTCCCAGATTCCTCTTCCTGTGGTAGGGCCACACTATGCCTCTCTTCTTCCCCAGTGAAAACTTGTGTGGCTGCTTTAAGGAGCATGACATTTAGCTGGCTATCAGCTGGAAGGGCCTGACTTGGCTGCCAATGCTAAATGCTAATAATTGATAAGATCTCATTACTGGTTTCCTTTCATCTTCATTTTCTTGTACTAGGTAATGGAGATTTTATACCATCCATAACAAACCTCAATTTTCTTGTAGTTGTATAATTATATAAACATGTAATTTAAAACATATATGACATAATAGAAATATTACATAACTTTCTGTCTCACTGTCTGTAACCAGATTGTAAATTTATAATGAATATGTCAATAGATGCTGGCCAGTGTTACTGTCAAACCTGTTGGCATTTTATGCAACTTACCAACAAATTGCTCAGTGAAAATTCAACAGGTGTACAAACACAAACCTATAACGTGACAAGATACAATCAGTAAGCCTACAGCAAATAGTCTAACACTTAAAAGTAGTCACGTTATTAGGGCTCAGCTACACCTGGTTGTCTTCATATCATCTCATGTTGATTTTTCTTTGTTACCTACAACAGGTGCTGGATGGTTCTCCCATTGAAGTGACCCTGGCAAAACCAGTGGACAAGGACAGTTATGTTAGGTACACCCGAGGCACAGGTGGAAGGGGTACCATGCTTCAAGGAGAGTATACCTACTCTTTGGGCCAAGTTTATGATCCCACCACAACCTACCTTGGAGCTCCTGTCTTCTATGCCCCCCAGGCCTATGCAGCAATTCCCAGTCTTCATTTCCCAGCCACCAAAGGACACCTCAGCAACAGAGCCATTATCCGAGCACCTTCTGTTAGAGGTAACACCAGTCGGATCTTGCTTTAGAGTAATCCCAAGATTTCAAATGATTCGTACTGCAGTAGCCTTAGATACATTTGATGGGTCCACTGGGTGAAAAGCACTGAAAAATTGTTTATTAAAAATCAAGTATTATATCAATAGTTTCCCTTTAATAGGAGTCTTTTTTACATTACAACTGGTTATTGAAAAAATGTGGTCAGAACATTGTGCAAATGAGCCTAGTGCACAAATTCAAACTTTGCCTGGACTCACAAAATTTGCACAAACTAAAACCTAGTTCCATAATTGTTAGCTTCCTCTGTATCACTTGTCCACTATTGTGCAGTCATCTGTGGCTCATTACAACACTTCTGGGATAGACAAGTATAGTCCAGTGGAAACCAACTTCCTCAAAGCAAAAATCTTTCAAGGCATGTGTGTATTTTATGGTGACTCAGTGACATCATCTTAACATATAAATCACAAATAATAATAGATATAACAGACATGAGATGTTCTCATCTGACCTCCTCCAAGAAATATGTGTTATACTTTCTTAAAAGCCAAACTATTAAGGAAATCACTATTTCTTTAGTACATGGAGAACTAAATAAACGCTGAATAGAAAAAAGAACCCTCAATTGGACTGCTAATAAAACAATAAATATTTCACATTTGAATCCTGTAAGAATTCTAAATGTTTGAGCAGTTTTTCAAGTTTCGTTTCTTCAAGGAAGCTAGAAGATAAAGAAAGCCTTTATTTCCAAGAAACTAGCTTATCCCTGTGTTTTGGGTTCCTTCAGATTAGTTTTTCTAGGATGTGGCTAATGCCAGCTGAATCCCAGTTCTATCTTCCAAATATGACATGAATCGGGGCAATTCAATAAACAAACTGTGTATTTAGGTCTATTTTGGGGTTTGACTTAGAAGCAAAGAGGCACATCTAGATTACTGTGGAAACACTTATCTTACTACGTTTTACTATTTTTCAGAGGAACTGAATTGATCATCCTAGGAGCTCTAGTCTTCAACAGCCTTAAAAGTTTCATACTCATAATTATTTTGCCCAAAATTGTAATGCAAATGAAATAATCAGGATTTCCTTTAGGATAACTTGTTTATGTGATGATAAATTATATCATTGAAATATTATGCATTTATAATGTAAAATCACATCATCAACCAATCCATACATTGAATGCAAATTGTCAACCAGTTATGATGTAGAAAAAAACAAACTCCAGTAAAAGGGAAAAATGTCTATCTTATAACAAGAATCAATGAATAATATTCATGGATGAAGGGAAATCAATTTAATTTTTATCTCTATGCCACCAATAGATAATCAAAGTAGCAACATGGCAAAACAAAAATCAAAAGGAATCTATGCATGAAACTCAATGGAAATTTAAGCATCACATCGACGGAACATAAGAGAGAGGATGGTGAACTTAAAAGCATGCTTTTAAATGTTTATTTTCCAATAAGTCATTGGAGGTGGGATAATTAGGGAAACCGGAATTTATTTCTGATATACTGATCACTGACAGTCTCTAAGCAAGACTGATTTTAAAACAAGTGGTTGAATTATGTTGGAATGCTGTAATAAATACATTTCCAGTCTTTATTAGTCTATAGAAAATGTCAAGAAAAGGTTACCTAAAGACAAAAATTGCAAAATTTCTCTACCAAAACTTTTAAGTTGCCTGTGTACTTATCAGTAGTATTGTACTTATCAATGGTATTGCTTTCTTCCGAAGGTTTTTTTTAAAAAAGAGGGAGACATCTATGTTAAACCTTACCTTATGTTGAGTTTCATTACATTAGAATCCTAGAGTTTCCCACCCATCTTCAGGGCAATAATCACCATGAATTGGGCTAACTTTTCCATTACAGTAAGATTCAGGGTGATTTTCTGGTGGTTTGATTCAGTTTAATGCCTTCTTACATTCCTAGAAATTTACATGAATGTACCTGTAGGGGCTGCGGGAGTGAGAGGACTGGGCGGCCGCGGCTATTTGGCATACACAGGCCTGGGTCGAGGATACCAGGTCAAAGGAGACAAGAGAGAAGACAAACTCTATGACATTTTACCTGGGATGGAGCTCACCCCAATGAATCCTGTCGCGTTAAAACCCCAAGGAATTAAACTCGCTCCCCAGGTAGGTAATGTTATTCCAGAAATAGTTTAAGTTGTGCCAATGAGCATTATTCACTTTTATCAAATTATTTGACTTGATCCCTACCCAAGCTATGGGATTTTTTTTTCTTTCAATGTATAAAACATCCAATCAACGTGACACACTTTGAGCAAATGCTGGACATTGGGTGCCATTATTCTATTATAGGCCCTTACTCTTTTTTAAAAACCATTAAGTTTAACACTTTGAACAATATTCCACTGAAATGCAAAGAACCTTAGAGCTATTAAGAATTATCAGCCAATAACCTATATGAAAATAAAATGAGGCAAAGACCCCATCTCAGAATAAATGCCTATTGTGTGTGAGCCAGGTTGTTTGGCAAATGAAGAGTATTATGGCAGGGCCCTGAATAGACCATTTAGGACATCTTTTCTTGGAAATAGTGTATCTAACGGAAAACTCCACCATGATATCTAGGTGAATATCTAGGTTAACTATGAGATGTCATCAGTCATATCAAATTAACTCTTCCTCAATAGTTATATTTGGGCAGTGCCATTACAGCGAATTTTTATTGTGTTTATTTAACAGTTCTAAGTTTCCATACTTCAGAATTAGCCTGTGGTTTTTATTATTGGAAAATTAAAATTTATAAAAGTTTCAATATGGAAACTGATTCCCAGGGTCAAAAATAAAACAAATCAGGGTCTATGCTAACCCTGAGACTGTTCCCTGTGGGAGTGTTACAGGTGCTGATCTCTCTGAAATACATTTTGGCTGAATAACCAGAGTTACAGTTTGTGTATCTTCAAGGAAACTTCCCTACTCCCATGCCAAAGGTATAAGCCCCACATGTACGGTAGGAGCCCTTATAAGTTTCATCAAGAATAAAATGTGATTTTCTAAAAGCTCATCTTGGGTAATTGTATTATGGGATTTCTGGCTGTCTTTTATCTACAAATTAGTTTATCTAAGGATTCTGCTAGCCCTACCCAGGCAATTAAAAAACAAAAAGAATGCCTATCAGAGTGCTAAACAGCAATCATTTGTTTGTTCACAAAAGATTTAGTAAGCTTCTCTTATGCACCCTGTAGTGCACTAGGTGCTGGAGACGTAGAAGTGAATATAACAAAATCCCTCTTATCAAAAATTAGGTGGCAATTCAGTGGGAAAAAAACTGACATGTAAACATATAATGAAATCTGGTAAGTGATATGATGAAGTTTGTTCAGAAAATACAAAAGCTAGTCATCCACTTGCTCTTGGGTTAAAACCCAAAACAAAGAACCTGATTCAAGTAGTGAAATACTTATAAATCTTTTCAGAAAATAAAAATAATAGTCACAAATTCTGTATAACAGTAATTCTGAGTGCTGCTATAATATAAAAAGAGATCTCTTTGTTTTACATTAAACTCAAGCTAGAAATTCATCATGTCTTATATTAATATGTGGGTAATAATCTCTATCAATTAATAAAAGTTCTTTAATTTGTCTCTGAAATTCTACAACTAGAGTTTAGAAATGAAGACCATGCCACCACCAATATAGATGGGGTCTAAACAACCCCAAAGTAGAGTTACAAACTTCCAGCCAGAAACAGAAAGACAAGCACTGCCCTACAAAGTCAGCAGTGAGAGCTGGCGCTCCTTCCACCAGGGTTTGCTCACCTGGCATGAACAGGCAGGCATAATATCTACCAGAAAAAGCTCCTTTATTATTGCCCAAGAACTGTAGAGAGTGCTCTGAGGATGACAAGAGATACTACACAACAAGAGTATTAAAAAGAAAATGTCAATAGAGAAAATAGGAACAATCTACAAATTAATAAACTGGAAAATGTCATGCTATTGCAGCTGGGTTCATTAGCACAAATTAAGAAACCCCAGAGACCCATCCTGGGGCATTGTTCTGTCTTATAGTTATTTTCTCAGCCTGATGCCCTGTTTTGCACAGTCTACTAAATCTGCTGACTAAAGAGAGCATCAAGACCTCTGGACAACCAAAAATGGCTTCAGAATAAAGAAACTATGAATCTTTAGAAAATATTCAGTTTGGAGTAATTACAGAAGAGAAAAACATACAGTAGTATGCTAAAAAGCATATTATCATTAAGAAGATAAAAAAGCCAGAAGTAGTGTTTTACCAAGCAAATAAAAACATCGCAATTGTCAACTCCCATCTAGGAATGCTCAATAAATTCCAATCCATTAAACTTTTCAATTCTACTTTTATAAAATTGTGAGATTAAAACCTTGTGACAAATGACATGAAAGAAAAATATATTCTTAGGTTATCATCTCTAAATCATTATAAACCCAGAGATTGAGGGTAACAATGAGTAAATCTATACACACAGTATTGGAGCAACAAATTTTTTAGAAAAACAAATATATCAAACAAATCATAAAAGTAAGCTTTTGGTAAAAAGTTACAGCTGAAGGACTAAACTAAAAACATATTACAGTAAATGGTGTGAAAGTGATTTTTATGAACTGATAGACCTAACATTTTTAACGGAGTTCAGATTGAGTTCATCTTAAATTTTATGAGTCATTAAAATATGTGGCATTTTATATCTTCTGATATTAGCTTGAACTCTGAAGATTAGTGTTTAAAAACCTGAAAACTTGGGAAATAATGTGAATATGTCATTTAAGGGGGAAATAACATTTTTTTATTCTTATAGATATTAGAAGAGATTTGTCAGAAAAATAACTGGGGACAGCCAGTGTACCAGCTGCATTCTGCTATTGGACAAGACCAGAGACAGCTCTTCTTATACAAAATAACCATTCCTGCTCTAGCCAGCCAGAATCCTGCAATGTGTGTAACTTCTCCAAATTCCTTACCATTTTGATTTTAGAGCAGGACACATTTCTAAAAATTAAGTGCATTTAGTCACCATCTAAACAAGATACTCAGGTCTACCACCTACTCATTTTTCATTAAGTGCAAACACTGAGATATGTAGATGGGATGTGCCAGCTATGAAACCAGCACATAAAGGCCCCCAAATTTCATATACACAGTGAAGGTTGTGTAGTGTCACCAACTAGTGGAAAACAGTCAGTAATGTAAAATGCAATAGAAATAAAAAACTATAGCCCATTCTTGGCTGGGTATGGTGGCTCATGCCTATAATCCCAGCACCTTGGGAGGCCAAGACAGGTAGATCACTTGCAGTCAGGAGTTCAAGACCAGCCTAGCCAACATAGTGAAACCTTGTCTCTACTAAAAATACAAAAATTAGCTGGTTGTGGTGGCAGGCGCCTATAATCCCAGTTACCTGGGAGGCTGAGGCTGGAGAATCGCTTGAACCTGGGAGCTGGAGGTTGTTGAGATTGTGCCACTGCACTCCAGCCTAGGCAACAGAGCAAGACTCCATTTCAAACAAACAAACAAAACCATAGTCCATTCTTTTATCTGTGTGTTTAGGTTGAATAATATGACATTACCATTTTTATACATAATAACACAATAGCCCATCATTTAAATTTTGGACCAAATATATGACCTCTCTGTTAGTAGATATCACCTCCTGAAATTTACCTTGAACCTGTATTTCTATATATTTTACGAACAATTTCTTTCACTTTTGATTTAGAAAAGCCATGTAGTTAATTACTTGTATGTCCCAGGAATGTCATCAACCATTGATGTTCTATATCAATTTGTAAATATTCCTACATGCAACCTATATTTAGAAGCTTTAATAGCAAACAGAATGAAAATACTCATGCAAAATACCACCATCCAGTCATCTAACAAAGCTGATAGTGCTTTAGGTTTTCACCTGACTCAACTGTACCAGTTAAAAATACCTACCCTGACTGATTTGCTTTCCAGCCACCCTTTCACACCTCCAAAACTGAGTGCCTATGTGGACGAAGCAAAGACATACGCAGCCGAATACACCCTGCAGACCCTGGGCATCCCCACCGATGGAGGTGATCCTGGTACCATGACTGCTGCTGCTGCTGCTGCTTTTCCAGGTATGGGGAAATTATGTCAAAATTGGCACCCTGCAGAGAGTATTAAGGAAACCCTTTTTTTGGTACCATGGAATCATAGAAATGTTTGCATACCCCACTTACATAATCTGACTTGCACCACGTTGGGACCAAAAAGAGGTTCCCAAATGAGTGACCCACTAAAGCACGAGGCAAGAAAATCAAGCTGGGCAGCAGAGTGGGTTCTGGTCTCGGCCCAGCTTTAAATGGCGGTGTGATCTTGAATGAGTCAGTCTCTCTAAGTCTGGTTTGTTTTGGTTTTTACTTTTAGTAAGAGAGTTTGAGACTGCCTATGGATAGATTATGTTTATTGGAGCTCTTACTGTGTGCTAGACATTCACCTAAATGGTCAGGAAGCCTTATAATATCTGAATAATGCTCATGACACCACCAAGAGTTGGGTTTCATTAGAAAGCCCATTATACAGATGAATAACCCAAGTATGGAAAGATTAAGTAATTTGGCCAATGGCAATTAGCTTTTCAGCAATCCTTCTCCCTCTCCAGTCTTCAATCTACTTTTATTAATTTTATTTCCAAAAAGATTTTAAAGTAAAAAATTGTATGTATGAGAGTGAGGAACAGACAGAAATCTTTTCAATATGTGAATAATCAGGTCTCAACTCAATTTATCTGTTCTATAATATTGGTCTGGGGCATGTGCTGATTGCTTAAAGCAAAGCCTATCTGTAGATCAACAATGTCTTCAGAGGTCACATTTAAAAGACTTGTCCCCATTTATTATGTACCCACAACAAATGCTTATAATTAAAAATGAGTCCTTTAGAGATTAAAGGGAACCAGGCATGAAAGTTATTTAGGAAACTTTTTTCTCACTGAAAATTTTTTATCCGTTTTTTTTTTTTTTTTTTTTTTTTCTTTTTTTTTTTTTTTTTTTTTTTTTTTTTTTTTTTTTTTTAGTAAAAGCTCATTTCTATTCAAGAAATCTGTCATTCTGACTTGTCATTGTGTTAGTATGTGCCCCATACGTCCAAATTAGATTTTTAACTAGAATTGATTAATTAATTCATATATTGCTCATGTGGAGGTGTGAGAACTTTTATGTTCCTCACGCCACTGCACCTGGGACTTGCTGCCAGTTATGAATTTTCGTTTGTTTGTTTTGTTTTTTCTCAAAACTTGTGAACAAATCCTCCATTCTGGCAAACAAGGCTGACACTAATGATGTTTCACATCTGAAAGTGACCTCAATCCTGGCTTTGTTTCTCTGTAAGAACTTGGAAACACTCTGTGGTGAGTCCCTTAGAGGTTACCAAGGAAACAGCTGACACTACAGAGGGCAAGGTCCTTCCTGGGCAGTGCGGGGCCAGCAGCCGGTGCTTGCTTTCCACATAACAGGATGTTTACATGTCCATTTACTCAGGACACATGCCAGGGCTTCTCAGTTCTTAGAGAAGATTGAATCCTTGTCTTACAGAAAGGTGCAACCAAAGACACGTAACAAATGTACTATAAAACTAAAGAGCAACTGTCAGGAGAGTAAGTTTGCTTTCGCAATGGAAAGAATTTGCTTTTACCCAAGAATGTTTTACCTTATTCTCATTTCTATTGGCTTCTGTGAGAAGTTAAAAATATTTGGGGTATGAGCATTGTCTTGGGAATGCCTAAGAATCTGAGAGCCTCTCATAACTTTGCTGTGGAGTCAAGCAAAGAATAATAGGCACCAAGGGAAGGATTGATTTGAAACATAAACACCCTGGAACTTAACAAATTGACCAAGTTGAAAAAGAAAATTCAAAATCCCTAAAGGTAAAACCTGTGCCATGAACACATGCATGCATGCATGCATGCACACACTCACACAATTATGTTACTTAGTTTAGAAATACTGTTTCCAAATTTATGAAAGTAACTGTTAACACATGTCTCCTATCCTTGGAAAATGGACCAAACTTCACTAGTGCATTAATCAGCAGTACTGACCAAAGTGAATGCTCCGAGTGGATCCAATTTGTGTTCAAAATAATCCAACCAGCTTCCTGCCACCACTTTCTGAGAAGCCACCAGAAAAAAATCAATGTGTCTGGGGTTGGGCAGGCTTCTACCACACATAAACCAAACGGGGTTTAAGACAACAGCAACAACAACAAAAAAAGTACCTATTTGTACTTAAGTATACTTCTTTCTTTCTCTTGCTATCTTTTACAATTTTTGGATCATCTCAGAAATATTCAGGTTTTAGACTAAAACAATACAGAGAAATAATGTTTTAGATAGTAGCTAATATGCTTTCTTCTTCAAAACTGAATGCTCATCTACTAGATCACAATGCTAACATGAAAGCACATAGATTATTTTTTTAATTCTCAGGCACTTTGGCTCTCTGAGCGGGAGAACCAGCATCAAGGCCTCTGAACACACCAAGCACAGGCTTGATGAGGCGCTTAGGAGATAATAAGGTGCTTTTGCCATTCATGGTTAGATCTAAATATGGACAGGTTAGGCATTTGCTTCTAAGGTATTATGGAGAATCACATTTAAACTTTACAGTATTCCTCCTACTGTCTCCTAGTCTCTATACATCTCCTTGGGTAAAGGCAAATGTTTTAAATGTTTCATTGAGGCAGGTGTGGACTTGCAGGAGAACTTGTCCAACAGAGCCCTGCCTCCCCACATACCATGCCCAGCCAACTCTTCAATCACTCTTTCTCATTTATAAATTCAGAGGCCCTCAAATAGTTATAAATCGTAAGCTTTAATCAACTCAGCGTTCTGTTAAGTTTCTCTTCCTTGGACCCAATCCCAAGCATCTTTTAAGTATAAAGTGATTCTGGCACAGGTGGTTGACCCCACTTTTGGGAACCTTGTCCTAGGACTTTTTAAGTGTCATTTAAAATCACTGAGTCAACATATTGTGTCCCTAATGGCACTTTAAAAAATATATATATATTAACTTTTAGCTTTAAGCAAGATGTTAAATATTCATATTGCTAAAAAAAGACAATAAGCCAAAAGGGAGCAAATGTGAATTCCTTTCATGAAGTTTTCTCTGCATCTTCCTCCAGGATATGCTGTCCCTAATGCAACTGCACCTGTGTCTGCAGCCCAGCTCAAGCAAGCGGTAACGCTTGGACAAGACTTAGCAGCATATACAACCTATGAGGTCTACCCTACTTTTGCAGTGACTGCCCGAGGGGATGGATATGGCGCCTTCTGAAGATACTTTTTAAATTTAAGAATAAGACACACAAAACTCTATTTAAAAAAGTAAATAAAACTCTAACTCATCCCCTAATGATCATAAGTAACATCTTTCCTAAAGAAATGCCTTTCCAGAGACTATAGCTTATACCAATTGTAGAATCATGAAGTAAGAATGTTATTCTGAAATGAAATCAAATGTTAAAGAACTTTTTGTTTAACAGAAAGCTGGAGAACCACTGCCCCAAAAGTTGTTCTTCCAATGCTCCTGAGTGTTTGGGGCATATGTTTACAAATCCTGCCAGGGTGGCAAGAGATCTTTTAGCTGGCAAGAGTTGGGAGGGATGGGGCAGACCTGAGCAGTCATTAACAACCAAGGAAGCCAAGTAAACTCCAGAGTCTTACCTCTGGCTTGCAGCTGCTTTTGTGATACACAAAGTCATAAAGAGGAAAAGGGAAGGTAGAATGCATTTTCAAAATGCATTCACCATGGCCCACTCGGTGGGTCATGATTGCAGGCCTGAGCTCATGAAAGACTGTCCAAGATTCTGTGGATTCAACCTCTCTTCAGCCTGAAAAAATTTCATCCAGTCGATTTGTCATAGATCAGGATCTTCCTGTCCCCTGAAGCCCATGGAGACTTCCTAGAAATAGATATGATGTGTTGCAGATATGGTTAAAACAAATCCAGGTCCCACTGTTTATTCAGCTCATTAGTCCACACCTATTTTTCCCTAGAACTCCTACCTTTTCCAATAATCATGCCAACATGAAATGACTTTTTCTACTTTAAAATGTTTTGACTTGTTCATATTGATTTATTTTCATCATCTCAGACTCATTTTTCTCCTACCTAATATTATAAAAAATGTAAATCAGAGATACAGAATATCATTTATGATACTTCTTCCTATTCAGCAAATTGACTGAAAAGTCATTTTAAAGAGAGAAGAACAGATTTGCTCTCATTTCTTTGATATTTTTGCAATATCCACCCCACCATCTAGTATTCAGAGACAGTTATATTAACTTGGGGTTAGCCTTGAATTATCTAACCCATTTATTTTAAATCTGCCAGGAAATCCTCTTTCTTTCCTTCCTTTTTCTTTCAGTGAGTATCAGGCAGATTCACCATACCTGAGTCCTCTTGTCTTGAAGCTGCCACAGAAAAATCTTAAATCAATCATTGCTGATTAGAAACTGTTTCAATCAGCATGGGTGTCATTTACCAAAATCCCCCTAGAGTCCCAAAATCTCTCTTCTCCAGGAACACCTGATGATGAAGAGAGGGGAGCAACAGCACTGCAAAACCTGGAACAGAGGTAAAGAGAAGGCACTACTTTCTTGCCATATTTGTAAATGATTGCTTGTTCAAACTTAAATAATCTAAGTCCAACACCAAATACCTATTATTCCTACTTCAGCCTCATTCTTGGTTTAAGATACAGTAATAGAATTTTTATTATTTAAAATCCCTTGGCCCTTACAAAAATCTACAGAACGCAAAGGAAAACATTAATACAAAGACAGAAAATTTTGCCAACTCCTTAATGGAATCCTGTGATCCAAAAGCAGACCAGATTCTAATCAAAATCAGGTAAATTTCAATCACAATTAAAAGTACTTGTAATATTTCTGTTGTACTAACTCCAGTGAGGTAACAAAGGCTTCAAGGCTACAACTGAAACTCGGAAAGGCCCTGTGCTTTCTGTTTTACATTTAGCTTCTAATATTTCTTAGGACACAAGTTCCCAAAGTAAGCTGTACAACAGAATCATCTGGAGAGCTTTTAAAAATGCTAATGCCAATATGGTATCTCATAACATTTACATCAAAATTTCTTTGGATGGGTGCCTGGCATCAGTATTTTTTAATGATCCCTAGGTGATTTCAATATGCACCTAGATTTAGGAATTGCTATATTCTTGTATTTATACTCTGTTTCTTAATTTCTTTTTTTATTTCACTTTTATTAAATAGAAAAATGCAATTAAAAATCATCTAAGTTAAAACAAATAGCCAAATCATATTTATCCCATTAACAGTATGAATTTAAAAGTAATTTATGTAGGCTTGAAACTAACTCTAAAAAGGAGAAAGTAAAACAACTTTCTCCTAAAGCAATTCTTAAATTCAAATTTACACTCTCCCACAGATCTGCTTTTATTCTCAAAGATAGTAATTACATTGACATACAAATGTCCATTGGGGCAGGCAAACTTTTACTCAGTCTAAAAATGCATTCCAAATTCTAGGAGCAGAAGATCTGATTTTCCTTAAAATCTTTGAAAATAAATAGCAAAGGGTATTTATTATCAGATGGCTTGTCAGTGCAGATTAGGTTTGATTCGAAGAAGTTTTAAATTTAATCAAAATGAAAAAATAGTTAATACTGGAATTTCTTTATGAGAAAAAATTCATTATTCTGGATAAAGTCATAATTGCTTTTATACAAGATAAAGAACAAACACCCAAACATACAATAATACCAAAATATCGAGAAAATTACCACGGGAACACCATCTCAAGTTATCACACCATTTACCTCCCTAGAGCCAGTTTTGTACAAATAGGTAGATGTGGTTTTGGTTTTTTGCTAAAATTTTGTTTTAGTAGTATCTAGGGAATACTTCGAATTCCATTAAATTATATTCATAGAAACTGTTAATGTGTCTACCATGCCACATGAAACTTCACTTTCCCCCAAGTTAAGTAGGTAGAGCAAGTCCTGCTGCTGTAACTTTAAAATTATTAAGAAAAGGGGCTTTTTAAATTGCTGGTAGAACCAAAGGCTAATTTTGCATAAGGTTTATATTTTTAGACTTAAGAAATTAGCACCTATTTAATACCTTCAAACCTTCTGCACCACTATCAATTCTTCTGTAATTTCTTATTGGAATGCTCCCTAATTCTTCATAGAAAAAAATTAAAATTAGTTTTATAATAACAAAACAATAATTTAGGAACATCCAGTACATTTGAATTGGATCTCTAAATTCTGGTAATTAATAGCTAATTGATAATTAAAATCAGCCTGATGTTGCTTCAGTAGGAGGAAATGGATCAGCAATGAGAATGGGTATCTATTTTCTTTCCTGTAAAAATGCTGCCTCTTCTCAAACTGCTTTACTTCTCTCCCACTGCATTACTATAGCTAGAACAGCACCTCCGGATACAATGAAATATAATTCTCCTAGATGACTAGATTATCCTCCAATCTGTTATCATGGCAAACCACACTGTTTGGGGAACAGCACCCAAAATGCTGCTAAAAAGCTACCTCATGTCAAGAAAATATGGATTTCAAAAAACATCTGGCACCATGGCCCATGTCTGTAACCCCAGCACTTTGGGAGGCCAAGCCAGGAAAATTGCTGGAGGCCAGGAGTTCAAGACCAGACTGGGCAACGTGGAGAGAACCCCACTTCTACAAAAATAATAATAATAAATTGACCAGGTGTGATGATGTGGGCCTGTGGTCTCAGCTACTTGGGAAGCTGAGGCAGGAGGATTGCTGGAGTCCCAGAGGGCAAGGCTACAGTGAGCCATGTTCACATCACTGAACTCCAGCCTGGGTGACAGAGCAAGACCCTGTCTCCAAAAAAAAGCAGAACAAATATGTAACAAAAAGGGACCTATTTCCTCCAAACCACAATTCCTTAACTTTTTCAAGGTGGGATAGAAATTAAATTATAAGTATGTGTTGATATCAGCTGTGAAGGAAATTGGTTTTTATTTTACTTAAAAGTTTTTTTTAGAAAAAAAAAATTCTTCTGATTGCATTTAGCAAAATATTGCATCAACATAATTTTTTATTTTTATTAATTTTCATTATATTCTAAATGACTATTTTATAATTCTGTCTTGGACAACTGGGCCACAATTAGAATCACATAGACAGGGAGGTTCTTAAGTGTGCCATTTGTAAAATAAAGGGCAATCAAGTTAATAATTCGGGTAATTTTCACTGCATTCTAAGCTATGAAGTTTGATAAAGTCTATTATTATTGAACAACTCCAACACTAAGATTTTCTAACAGTAACTTACAACAGAAAATGAACAATGTGTTCAGTATTCACACAAAGTCATGATTATTCTCTCCTTGCATTCATATAAAAGTTCCCAGGGGGATGAAAATGTATCTAAAAATTAGCCTAGAAACTTGGTACTTTTTATATTTTGTAGATACACTTTTATATATTGTAAATACATCTGTTAAAGATAAAACTAAGTTTCTAGTAAGCACTACAAAAATACTTTGGATAAATATTTTTAAAAAGAAAATATGAACAGGATAACTTAAGATTTTGTATACACTTATTGGAAGACAGAAAGAATCTAGGCAGTAAATATTCCTACCTGACACGCAGCCATTGTCAACTAGGTTTTATTAAATTGTCAAATTTGATTTTGAAATTTTAGTTTACTCAAATAATGTCTTGAAAAATGCTCTGCATTTTACTAGAACATATTCATAGAAATGTAATGTATATACCAGACTATATGTTTGTGTTTGCCAACATTAGAAAAACAAAGTAAATTGTGCTGTAATGAGTGAAACTAAGGAAAAAGATTTTTCTGACTCCCATTCTCTCTCTTTACCTAAGGGGTAAAACATTTAAACTTTTTTTATTAAATGAAAAATGGGCACAGAATACTCTATTGCCCTCAAAATATCCAACATTTTAACAGCCGTGCTAACAATATTTATACAGAAAATAGAATGTGTAAGTTCAATATAGACAGCGAAGTATATGTAGGCTCATTCGTGGGAGATTGTAAACTATGTGTCCATAGTTCTTCTCAGTTTTGTAGGAAAGCTAAAAGAAAACCTTGTACTCTCACTAATAATGAAATTTATAGCCAATTTTAGAAAGGGAAAATTACCTGAAAACCAAAAGACTTCATTCATCCAAACATGCCCGGTATAAAATATAGAATACTTCTGTACCTACCTGCCCCTTACAGACTTTTCTCCTATGTTGAGAGAGAAATTCAAGAAGAATACATCTTGCTCTCTCTCCACAAATGATACTTTGTCTAAGGGAATAGAAGAGACCAAGAAACAGTATCTTTTTTTAAAATATTAATTTATTTTTATTTTTTTTAATATATTTTTAAATTGCATTTTAGGTTTTGGGGTACATGTGAAGAACATGCAAGATTGTTGCATAGGTACACGCGTGGCAGTGTGATTTCCTGCCTTCCTCCCCATCACCTATATCTGGCATTTCTCCCCATGCTATCTCTCCCCAACTCCCCACCCCCACTGTCCCTCCCCTATTTCCCCTCAACAGACCCCAGTGTGTAGTGCTACCCTCCCTGTGTCCATGTGTAGAAACAGTACCTTAAATAAAGTAAGCTGCCCAAAGACCTTTTTGGAGACTGCAGAATATCAACCTTATTCAGGGTTTAGCAATGTCTCTCTGGAGTGACAATACATCCTGGTTTTTCAGGACAATTCTGGCTTAGGTCTGCTGTCCTTTTGTAAATATTAACAATGGTCCCTCTTATTCCCAAATGTGTCCCAGTTTAGACAACAAATTATACAGTCCCTCTCCCCACCTGCTGCCACACAGACACACACACACACACACCACCACCAACACCACTTTATGGGTTGTGGTCTTCTTTTGCTTCTAATTTTGTAGAATTGGATTTACCCTCTCCAGAGCAGATAGCAGCTTATACTAAAGAGCCCAGCTACTCCTTCCTGACTGAGCAGGGTCATGGTAGACAGAGAAGAATGTAACACTTCCTCCTCCAAAATCTCCATCAATCCACTTTCTGTCTTACTGTCTCTCTACCCAGCACATTTCTGGTCCTAGTTTTCCTCTCATTACCCCTGGGTTATGAGTCCTGAGTTCTGACTTCATATGGCAGCACAAGCTAGCCATTACTATGCCAGATTAGGCAGGGGGAAAGACAAGCAGATAGCTCTTAGGGACACTTGCTTGGTCTATAGGGATCCACAGGGCACTAGTAAGGTCTTAGACCATTTACTGGTTTCTTTCTTCCTTGAGTCAAGTTTCTTCTATCTCAAAACAGAAGGATCTTATGTAAACCTTCACCTTAAAAAACATACTAGCTTTTTTTCCTTCTGCTTCACAAATTTGCTCCAACACTAATTCCCTTGCATTTGATTTCATCATTATAATTGTTCGTCAACCATTCTTCATAAACAAATCCTTACATCATTCCATATAAAGGTTTTATTTTGAATGAAAAAAGATATTGTTAGATTATTTTCCTTTTTCACAAAATTTCCCTTTAATTCTCCTTCAATTCTCTTTATCAACATTGAAAATTAAACAAATTTTATAGGCTCTATTGCTATTAACCCACAAATCTATTCTTCAGCGAATACATGATCAGTCTGTGTTTACTATGCACCTACTCTTATGCCAGAAACTGTGGATACAAATACATATGTTTTCTACTTCTCTCCTTAATGGGGCACACAGACTCATGGTCCATTCTTCATTTTTCAAAATTACATATAATTGCCTCACTGATAGGCCTTGCCACTTAGAATCCTGAAAATAAATCAACTCTGTTCTAAACCTTAAGTTTTCACTATGATTGCCAAGCTCTGGATTGATACAATAGGCCTTTTAAAAGATGAATTTAACACTTGACCTATTATGGTTACTTAAATAAAATGAGTTTTCAAAAATTTTCCCCAGGAGAAATATAAAGGCAAAAATAGAAGAAGGTGAAAATGTTAGTTAGAGGTCCAGAAGGAGTATTAAAACATGGAATTGATAAATACACAAACTGATTTATGATGTTAATGAACAGGTACCTATATATTTTATTTACTTGAAAACATTTTGGCCATTAACTATTTCTGTTTTCTAAATTCATTTCTGTTTATAAAATTTTAAAATTTATATAACAAGCCTTAGCCATGCCTATTTTTGCAATAAATGATTTGCAATTAAGTATATATACTCCTTTACAAATATAAATTTTATTTTGAAACGTGGCATTTTCTTTATAATTCGAGATCTTTGGGCACAGATAAATCTATTTAAATCAATTCATCATTATCACTGGTTTAAATATTTAATGTAACCATTGGAATTTTTATTCTTATTCCTTCATACAATTCTCCTTTTCTTCTACGTTTCTGACTGCAATACAGCCCAATATTGTTATTCCCTGTATCTTAATGAAAAGCAAGCTGTCAGCAAAATGCAATTATAGCTTTCATATGTTAAACAATCTCTTCCTTCTTTTCTTTTTTGTTATTATTTTTATTTATGTGATGTTGGTTAGCTGAGGTACCAAAAAAAAAGATACAGTATTAAAAACTGTGCATAAAGCACTTATTTTTGTACTTTAGTACAATGTTTTATAAAACTCTATGATCTATCTAAAGATATTAAGTAAAATTACACCATTCACTTGCTGGGAAAATAATTTTTTGTTTGGAAGATATGAACATAATGGGCATCTTAGAATCATAAATCACATGAAATGAGAGACAATGCAAAATTGTATACTTCCTGGATGATGCAATTGTTTTAATTGAACTTTCAAGTGCCATTATAAAGATTTAAAAATTATCAATATGAGTTGCTAATTTTTTTTTCCTGAAAATGAAAGTTTTGCCTTTTTTTGAGTAAATACCTGCATATTAATAATCAAAATTGCACTGTGGTTTTGACAACTTCTTTAGAGGATTTACATCTTCTATATAAGTTTACTCCTCTGATGTTAAAAGCAACATTTAATAATTAAATGCATTGTTTTTTAATAAAGAAACAAGAAAAATACTTAGCAGCTAAAAATATTGAGAAAACATGACTCCAGAAAGGTAAGTGGGCCCTGAAGTCAACATTTGCCTTGGGGCATCTGCTGATCCCTAAGAACTAGAGCAAATACAGCAAACTATCCATCCAGGACCAAATGCATCTGCCTGATTTTTGTTGGCCCTTGAGCTAAAAATGGTGGTTATATTTTTAAAAGGTTGAGCTAAGAAGGTTTTTTACATTTTTGAAAGGTTGATTTAAAGAAAAAAAAAAAAAGGGAGAATACGTAACTAAGACCGTATATGACCCACAAAGCCTAAAACATTTACTATCTTGTCCTTGACAGTGAAAGTTTGCCAACCTTGCCCTTACCTAATGCCAAATATTTTAGTTTCTGTTACCTTTAGCACCCCACTTCTATGTGCCAAATTCTGAATAAGCTAGGATTAGGTTTAGCTGGCAGTGACAGTATTGCCAAACAGAAATAGTTTGAGAGATAGCAATTCATTGTCTCTTGCCCAAAAGTCCCTAAAGGCAGTACAATGCTGGTACTGTGCTTCATGGTTTCATGAACATAGGCTTCATTTTGTTGCTTTACTTGAGTGGTCTCAATCTCATCATCTAAGATTTATATACAAGTAGAAAGATAGAGAAAGGACAAAGAAAGGGAAGGATACCCATAAGCTGTCCCTTTAGGAGAGCTACTGGAAGCTGCCACAGGATGCTATAGTTTACATCACATTGGCCAAAATTTAAGCATGTGGCCATACCTAGCTGTAAGAGAAGATGGAAAATATAGTCTCTATCTAGGCAGGAAAAAAATTATTTTACTATGAAATAATGGGAGAATGAATTCCAAGGGAAAACTAGCAGAGTCCGCCACAAATTCCTACATCACAGGAAGGATGTGATGTTTAAATTAGGAGGCACACGAGAACATCTGGCACTGGCCTTTGAAGATAAGTACTTATGAATCTTGGCTCTGTTCTTCCTGCCTGTTGTACAGACAAAAACCAATTCACTGATACCATGGCATTACAGTAAAGAAAGAGTTTAACAGACATGAAGCCAGCCATACCGTGTGGGAGACAGAGTTATTACTCAAATCAGTCTCCCTGCAAATTTGGAGACTAGGGTTTTTCAAGGATAGTTTGGCTGGCTAGGGAGTCTGTTTCTGAGTGGGGCCATGGGACCAATAAGAGGGAGTCAGTGGGCTTAGGTGAAGCCATAAGTAGTCAGAAATGCAAAAACCTGAAAAGACAACTCAAAAGGCCAAGCTTAGGTTCTGCTATAGTGATGTCATTTGCAAGAGTAATTGGGGGAGTTACAAATCTTATGACTTACAGAATAATAGCTGGTTATCCTTTAGGTGAACACCTTAGAAGAATTTAGGCTCATCCTCCTCCTAACCTGGTAGTCTTTCATTAGCTTTACAAAGGCAATTAGTTAGATGGAAGGGCTGTTATTCAAACTATAGACTGAATGTCTCCCAAAGTTAGCTTGGCCAAGCCTAGAAATAATTAAGGACAGCTTGGAACTTAAAGGCGAGAAGGAGTTTTGTTCCATCAGATCCCTTTCACTGTCAAAATTTTCTCACTCTTGTAATTTTGGCAAAGGCAATTTCAGCTCTCTTATACTCTGCCTTTACCAACTAAAAGGAAACTGCCAATGTACCTTAGAGTTTCTCAAAGCACTGTTACCCATTGAAAGTACACCTGTGGTAGGGAGGATCCCGTTGGCCCCACTTCCAGGTATTCACACAATAGTATAATCTCCTTCCTTTTTGTGCATGCTGGACCTAATAACTCCATTCTAATGAACAGAATATGGCAAAAGTGATTGTATATCACTTCCAAGGTTATATTGTAAAAGATTATGATTTCCATCTTGCTGGATTTTCTTGCCTGTTCACTGTGATGAAGCTGGCTGCCATATTGTAAGCTGGGCCATGGAAAGAGTCACATGGCAAGAAACTGAAGGCAGCCTGCAGCCAACAGCCCAAGGGGAACTAAGTCCTGACCACAACCACATGATTGCACTTGGAAGTGGGTCCCTTCTCAGCAGAACTTTGAGAAAACTGCAGCCCTGGCTAATATACTGAGTGCACCTTATGATAAACTTCAAAGCAGAGGATCATGCCAGCTGCATCTGGCTCCTGCCCCACAGAAACTGTGACATAATAAATGTTATTTTAATTTTTTAAGCTTCAGGATAATTTTTTTGAAGGAACTGATAATCAATACAACAGTGAAAAGCTACAAAATACAATGAATGTAAACATGTTTATCATCTGAAAGTCACAGCAATCGATGACTAATATAACAGTGATGTTACAAAGTTACAGAGAATTCAAATGTGCTTATACCTGAGAGTCACTGAAGCTATTGTGCAAAATCAGAGAAACCAAATCAGGTTTTGAGTTTATGGATAACTGTTGCTGATGTCAGTATCCAGGAGCATACGCCCAATAATGGAGAGGATAAGAAGCTAAAGAAATGCTATGCTATATACCTGATACAAAGTAGGTGCTCAAAAATGCTAGTTGAGTGGAAAGAAAAAAGGAAGAAAGGGATAGATGAAAGAGAATGTGGGATAGAGTGGAGGAAAATGAGAGGAAGGGAAGAAGAGAGAAAGGGAGGAAAGAGAAAGAAAAATAGAGGGGAGAGAACAGAGAGAAGAATCTGGACTTCGGAGAACCAGGAATGATATTAAGTAACAGCAAGTCAGTGGTGTCTTTTGCTCCCATATTTCAAGAAATTGTGAGTAAAATTTCCTTTTGACGAGCAATGTCATGACATGAACCACTTTAGATCCAAAAATTTCACTAAGAGAAAAAAAATAAAATCCTCCAATCCACCTGAATGTTCAAGACACCTGATACAGTTTCCATGAAAACAGTGAACTCTGAAGCAAGAGTCCAGAATTCTGGACCCAGTTCTGGCACTGTTTTTTAAGTACCTGACTCAGATTCTCAGATTCTATAGTAGAGACTATCAATTGAAACATGTGACTAACAGTGGTGGGCATATTGTATAAGTCTATTTTCATGCTGCTGATAAAGACATATCTGAGAGACTGGGAAGAAAAGAGGTTTAATTGGACTCACAGTTCCACATGACTGGGTAGGCCGCAGAATCACAGTGAGAGGTGAAAGGCACTTCTTACATGGCAGTAGCAAGAGAAAATGAGGAAGAAACAGGAGCAGAAATCCTTCATAAACCCATCAGATCTCATGAGACTTCTTAACTCTCACAAGAATAGGATGGGAAAGACCAGCCCCATGATTCAATTACCTCCCTTTGGGTAACTGAATCCCACAACACGTGGGAATTCTGGGAGATACAATTAATGTTCAGATTTGGGTGGGGACACAGCCAAACCATATCATTCTGCCCCGGGCCCCTCCAAATCTCATGTCCTCACATTTCAAAACCAATCATGCCTTCCCAACAGTCCCCCAAAGTCTTAACCCATTTCGGCATTAACCCAGAAGTCCCCAGTCCAAAGTCTCATTTGAGACAAGGCAAGTACCTTTCACCTATGAGCCTGTAAAATCAAAAGCAAGCTAATTACTTCCTAGATGCAATGGAAGTACAGGAATCGGGTAAATACAGCCATTCCAGATGGGAGAAACTGGCCAAAACAAAGAGGTTACAGGGCCCATGGAAATCCAAAATCCACCAGGGCAGTCAAATTTTAAAGCTCCAGAATGATCTCCTTTGACTCCAGGTCTCACATCCAGGTCATGTTAATGCAAGAGGTGGGTTCCTATGGTTTTGAAAAGCTCTACACCTGTAGCTTTGCAGGGAACAGCCTCCTGACTGTTTTCACAGGCTGGCATTAAGTGTCTGCAGCTTTTCCAGGTGCACAGTGCAAACTGTCAGTGGATCTGCCATTCTGGGGTCTGGAGGACAGTGGCCCTCTTCTCACAGCTCAACTAGGCAGTGTCCCAGTAGGGACTCTGTGTCGGGGCTCTGACCCCACATTTCCCTTCCACAGTGCCCTAGCAGAGGTTCTCCACGTGGGCCCACCCCTGTGGCATACTTTTGCCTAGACATCAAGGCATTTCCATACATCCTCTGAAATCTAGGCAGAGGTTCCCACACCTCACTTCTTGACTTCTGTGCATCTTCAGGCTCAACTTCATGTAGAAGTTGCCAAGGTTTGAGGCTTCCACCCTCTGAAGCCACAGCCCAAGCTGTATGTTGGCCCCTTTCAGCCATGGCTGGAACAGCTGAATCCCAGGACACTAAGTCCTTAGGCTGCACACAGCATGGAAACCCTGGGCCTGGCCCACAAAACCACTTTTTTTTACCTCAGCATCCATTCCTGTGAGGAGAGGGGCTGCCATGAAGGTCTCTGACATGGTGTGGAGACACTTTCCCCATGGTCTTGGGGATTAACATTAGGCTCCTTGCTACTTATGCAAATTTCTGCAGGTGGCTTGAATTTCTCCTCAGAAAAATGGTTTTTCTGTTCTATCACATACTTAGGCTTCAAATTTTCCAAACTTTTATGCTCTGCTTCCCTTATAAAACTGAATGTCTTTAACAGAACCCAGGTCACCTCTTGAATGCTTTGCTGCTTAGAAATTTCTTCTGCTGGATACCCTAAATAATCTCTCTCAAGTTCAAAGTTCCACAAATCCCTACAGCAGGGGCAAAATGCTGCCAATCTCATTGCTAAAACATAACAAGAGTCACTTTTATTCCAATTTCCAACGAGTTCCTCATCTCCATCTGAGAATACCTCAGCCTGGACCATATTGTCCATATCACTATCAGCATTTTGGGCAAAGCCACTCAAGAAGTCTCTAGGAAGTTCCAAACTTTCCCACATTTTTCTGTCTTCTTCTGATCCCTCCAAGCTGTTCCAACCTCTGTATGTTACCCAGTTCCAAAGTTGCTTCCACATTTTTGGGTATCTTTTCAGCAGTGCCCCACTCTACTGATGTCAGTTTACTGTATTAGTCTTTTTTTCACACTGCTGATAAAGACATACCTGAGACTGGGAAGAAAAAAAGATTTAACTGGACTTACAGTTCCACATGACTAGGGAGACCTCAGAATCATGGTGGGAGGCAAAAGGTACTTCTTACATGGTGTCAGCAAGAGAAAATGAGAAAGAAGCAAAAGCAGAAACCCCTGATAAACCCATCAGATCACATGAGACTTATTCACTATCATGAGAATAGCATGGGAAAGAGCAGCCTCCATGACTCAATTACCTTCCCCTGGGTCCCTGCCACAACACATGGGAATTCTGGAAGACACAATTTGAGTAGTGACACAGCCAAACCATATCACAGACCAATATTGTTTTAGTAGCACACTGTCAACATATTACTACCACAATGCCTACTTCCTTGCCTCTTGGCAAATTTTCTATCCTTTCTGGATGCTCCTAACAATAATACATATGATAAAACGCCCCAGTGAAAGCAAACATCTCACACATGGGCAGACACTCTCCTCTCCCACACCCTTGGCAGACATTGAGGAATGACTCTTTGATCTCCTGTTGATCTAAGTTACAGCCTCTGAATCCTTTTCAGCATAGGGCTCCAGGTAGTCATTACCAATCAATCAGCATACCAATGAATGATACCAATGTAAATTTCTACTTTTCTTATCATTACACATTCAAAAAACTGAAGTTATCATTAACAAAACCACTTAATAAATAGCTCATTTTAAAAAGTGAAACCTTTTCACAACCAATACTTGAAATATTGACCTATGGAATTAACTATAGATTTCTTAGCTTACATGGCTATGTAAATTTTTCTATATTAACTTTCTTCTATTCTCACTGTATTCTTCCCCTTTTTCAGCAGGTCCAACTGTCTATCATTGCTTCAGTAAAAGCATCTGGCCAAACATCAAACAGAGATTTCCTGCAAGGCTTTCTGTGGTTTTTCAAAATCTTTAGGAATTGGAAGAATTTGTAGGGTTTTTGAAGGAAGCAAAAGGGTGGTAGAAAGCGACAAAAGCAGAAACAAAATATCATGGAGAAGCAAAGGGAGGAATGTGTATCCTTATCCACAAAACAGCATTGAAATGGGAAGAGAGAGAAGGAAGAGACCTCAAGAACCAAGAACATAGGGAATTTAGTTCCCACTTCCAAGCAGCACCATCCAGAAGTAACAAGATCTCAAAGAATGGCTGCAGAGCAAGTTCTGACAGCCTTGACTATATATCCATGCCTCAAACATGGCAAGGGCTTCTCTAAGGGAGTGGGAGGGACTGTAGGAACGGAGACATTGGCCTTCTCCTAAATCATCCCTATGATCCAATGATGAAGACCAAATTCTCCATTTCCCTGACTACATTCTGGCACTACATAGAATACCAAGGATTGCAGCAGAGTCTCAGGAATGGGAGGATGAGTCTGACAGGTTTTTATTTTTACCTGTACGACGAGATGGGAACTCAGTGAAAAATCAAGTTGAGTTGCAGAAAAATAAAGCAATGTTTTCTTTCATGTTGTGTTTATGAGCTGAGACCTGCTGCTCTAACATTCAAGGTCTACCTCAACATGGCTCCCATTGGGCTTTTTAATTCTATGTTACCTTGCAGAGTGGCATAAGCACTGGCTTGGGAGTACTCGTTATTTGATCTTGGAAAATCACTTAAACTCCCTAATTTTATTTCCTCATCAGTTAAAGAGAAATTATAATATCTTCCTCATATGGTTACTGTGAAGATTCATTGAGATTATGTACATTAAAATACCTATCACACAACTAGACATGGTAAGCCTCATATAAATAATAGTCATCATTATCACAAAAGTCTGCAAATGTAGCCTAGTAAGGTTTTCATAGAAATTTCCAGGTTCTTTTCTCTATGGAACAAGGAAAAATTAGGCACATAGACTTCTGGTGCTGTCCAAACCGAGGTAAACCAACTGTATGCTATCTCTCCCATTGGTTACAGAAAACCCTAGCCAGTAGGTTGAGGTGAAAAATCAAAACTTGAAGATTCAAGCAAAATATCAGTGAGTTTCTGGGGGGAAGGGGATATCTTTTACGTCCTTGGGATTTAACCTATGTGCAACCTGGGTCTCAAAACTGTTCAGCAAGCCAAACACTAAAACCTCCCAAACAAAGCCCCTTTCCAGCAAGATCGGTGATATGGTTTGATTATGCCTCCACACAAATCTCATCTGTAACTGTAGTTTCCATAATTCCCACTAAAACACACATTGTCAATGTGCCAGTGGGAGGCAATTAAACCATGGGGGTGGGTCTTTCTCATGCTGTTCTGGTGACAGTGAATAAATCTCATGAAATCTGACAGCTTTATAAATGAGAGTTCCCCCGCACAATCTCTCTTGTCTGCTGCCATGTAAGACATGACTTTGCTTCTCATTCACCTTCCACCATGATTATGAGGTCTCCCCAACCATGTGAAATGGTGAGTCGATTAAACCTCTTTCCTTTATAAATTACTCAGTCTCAGGTATGTCTTTATTAGCAGCATGAGGACAGACAAAAACTATCAGAAAAAGGAGCTCCTTAAAAACCAGATAGTGTAGAGGAGGAGGAATCCACAGGGGGAATATTTTTTCTTATTTTTTTCTTCCTTATTCTCTTTTACCTCTCTCAGTCCTGCTCAACTCTTACCTCATTGCAGAGCTGCACCAGTGGTGGCATTTATGATTGCAGCAACATATCACCTAAAACTGCTAGAAAAAAACTCATCTCTCCAGGCAAAGGAACCACCAAGGGACCCCTGTGACCTGAAGAGGAAGAGTATGCAGAGAATCTTAATTTTTACTTTTTCTTGCAACTTTATCCTGAGAGCCAACTCCATGTTGCAGAATGGCATGAGAATACAGGGAGCTAAAACTAAAAACAAAACAAAACAAAACAAAAAAAACCTTTTTTAGCCAGAGAAACTAGGAAAAGGAGCTCCTGCAGATAGAACATAGGAGAAATTCCAGAAAGAACAGAGCTGAGAAGGGGAAATTCCTAAATCTGTGTGTTAATGGACACAAATCCCAGATTAACTCCAGGCTACAAGTACTCAAAACAAGCTCACAAAGCATAACAAGGGGTACAAAGTCCCAGTTAGACAGGAAGAATGAGGTAAATATAGTTAGTAATATTGATTAACTATTGCACAGTGTGGTAAACATAGTTAATAGTAATATATTGTAAATTTCAAAATTGCTAAGTTAATTTCAAATCTTCTCACCACAAAAAATGACGAGTATTTGAGGTGATGAATATGCTAATTCATTTAATTATTAAACATTGTATTTATAAATTATAATAACCTTTGTACCCCATAAATATATACAATTACAAATTGTCTAGTGAGGCAAGATGGCTCATGCCTGTAATCCCAGCACATTGAGGGTCAAAGCAGAAGGATTGCTTGACCCAGGAGGTGGAGGCTACAGTGAGCCATGATCATGCCACGGCACTTCAGCCTGAGTGACAGAGCAAGACCCTGTCTTAAAAAAACAAAACAAAGCACAAATTTTCTATCTATAATATGTATAAGAAAATTTTAAGGCATAGCAAAGATGATTACGAGGGATAAGAAGTCTATTTCATAATGACAAAAAGTTCATTAACAAAGAAATAGTTCTAAAGATTTATGCACCTAGTAACAGAACCTCAAAATACGTGAAGCAAAAATTGATAAAATTGCAAGGAGAAATAGACAAATGCATAAATATGGTTGCAAGTTGAAAATACTACTCTCAATAATTGATAGGACAAATGGAGAAAATCAATAAAAAGTGTAAGACTTAAAAAGTGCTATCAACCAACTTAATGTTTATAGAATACACAATAGCAGCAGAATTCCCTTTTTTTTTTTCAAGTCCACCACAGAATATTTGACAAAATAGACTGTATTCTGGGTCATAAAACAAGCCTCAATAAATTTAAAAGAATTCAAGTCATACAGACTGTGTCTTCTGACCACAGTGGAATTAAATTAGAAATCAATAACACAAAGATCTGGAAAATCTTCAAATATTTGGATATTAAATAACATACTTCCAAAAAAAAAAACCCCATGACTCAAAAGTGAAAAGGAAAAATAGAACCTATTTTGAACTAAATAAAAGGAAGACCCAACATATAAAAATATCCTGGATACTACAGAAAAGAAAAGTACTTATAAAGAAATGGATACCACTAAACATATATGTCAGAAAGCTGTTCTCTTACTGACATATAATGTGAGTGATTTGAGAACTTCTTTCTAGCTTATGTGTTTACTTTTACAAATTTAAATCAGCGATCTCTCATGTCACCATTTTTTAATATAGAAAAAGAAGGCAAATTAAGCATGCACAAGGAAAGAAATAATAAAAATGTGAGTGATAATCAATGAAATAAAGCACAGGAAAACAATTAAGAAAAATCTATAAAACCAAGAGCTAGGTGCTTGACTGATCTTCTAGCCAAACTAGGAGAAAAGACAACAGAGTGTCAATATCATAGATGAGAAACATAACATGTGGCAGATTCTACAGATGTTAAAAAGGTAATAAGAGAATATTATTAACAAATTTATAAAAATGAATTTAAATGAAATGGGAAAATTTCTTGAAAGACACAAACTGCTAAAACTTAGGCAAGAAGAAATAGATAACCTGAATAGTCTGATAACTGTTAAAGAATTTAACTAATAGTTTAAAATTTTCCCCAAAGAAAATTCCATGTAAAGATGGCTTGACTGATGAATTCCACCAAACATTTAAGAATGAAATAATATCAATGCTATACAAACTCTTCCAGAAGACTGAAAAAAATGGAACATTTCCCTATTTATTTTGTGAGGCTGCCTTTACCCCAATTCCAAAACCAGACAATAAAATTTAAAAAGAAAAACTATATAATTATAATAATGCTCAGTCAACTAGGAATTAGAAAAATTTTTCTTCAAAATGATCAAGGGCATCTACAAAAAACCTACAGCAGCCGGGCGTGGTGGCTCAAGCCTGTAATCCCAGCACTGTGGGAGGCCGAGGCGGGTGGATCACGAGGTCAAGAGATCGAGACCATCCTGGTCAACATGGTGAAACCCCGTCTCTACTAAAACTACAAAAAATTAGCTGGGCATGGTGGTGCATGCCTGTAATCCCAGCGACTCAGGAGGCTGAGGCAGGAGAATTGCCCGAACCCAGGAGGCAGAGGTTGCGATGAGCCGAGATCGCGCCATTGCACTCCAGCCTGGGTAACAAGAGCGAAACTCCATCTCAAAAAAAAAAACAAAAACAAAAACAAAACCTACAGCAAGCATTATATTACTAGTAAAAAACAAACAAACAAACAAACAAACAAACAAAAAACCACTAGGCTTTACCCCTAAGATCCAGAAAGAACAAGACTTTGGTGTCCAATTTTACCACTTCTATTGGGCTGCATGATAGAGATTCTAGCCAGTTCCATAATATAAGAAAAAAAATTAACATTCCAGATTGGAAAGAAATAAGTAACACTGTTTTTATTTAAAGACAACATAAAGTCTAAATAGAAAATTCAGTGGACTCTATAATAAATCTACTTGTATCTTATTTATTCTTTAAGAAATAAGAATAAATTTGTTCTCAAAGAAGAAACAAAATATAAGTAGCTTTATTGTCATATTGTTTGTTTATTTCTTCTAATATTTATTATTATTTGTTTGTTTGTACTATTTTTTCTTAATAAAGAACCAATATGTGAATTTAGCAAGGTTACAGGGCATAAGATCAATATACAAGAATCAATTGTTCTCCTATAAATGAGCAACAAACTTCCCAAAGTTGAAATTTAAAGAGCAATACAACTTGCAATATCATCAAAAATATGAAATAGGGATGAAAACTATAAACATTTCTGAGAATAATTTTTACAAACCTAAGCAGATGGAGAGATATACCATGTTCATCTCAATGATGCCAAAATGCAAATTCTCCCCTAATCTTAGTATCAGTGCAACCCCAGTCAAAATTCCAATAGGTTTACTTAGAAGTTGACAGATGATTATAAAATTTATATGAAAATGCATATAGAACATGCTAACACAACTTGGAAAAGAAGAACAAAGTTTGAAGTCTTGTACTACCTGACTTACAGACTTATTTTATAGCTAAAGTAACTAAGACATTGTGATATTGGTGTGAGGATATTAAAGCAGACCCATGGAACAAAATAGAGTCCAAATATATATATGCCCATATATATACATGCGCAACTGATTTTTTATGGATATGTAAAGTTAATTCAGTGGAGAAAACATAATAGTTTCAACAAATGGTGATGAAAACAATTGAATATCTATTGGTAAAACAATAAATTTTGATCCTTACCTCATACCATACAGAAAAGCTAATTCATAATGCACCCTAGAAAAATATTTAAAACTTAAAACAATAAAACATCTAGAAGAAAACATAGGAAAAAATGTTATTATCCTAAGATAGGCAAATATTTCTCAGATACACCAAAATCATGATCTATAAAAAACCAAATTGATAACTTGAACATTATCAAAATTTAAAACTTCTAATCTTTAAAAGAGAATGAAACAAGCCACAGACTAGCAGAAAATCTTTGCAAATAGTATATTTTATAAAGGTTGTATATCTAGAAGATATAAAGAGCTCTCAACATTCAACACTAAGAAAAAAGCCTAGTTTTTAAAAATGGGCAGAGAATTGAATGGACATTTCACCAAAGTAAATATATGGAGGACAAATAATCACCTCAAAAGATGTTCAACTTCATTAGTCATTAGAGAAATGCAAACTAAAACCACAATTACATATCCTTATACATGCATTAGAATAGTTAAAATTAAATAGACTTATTATAAGAAATGTTGGCAAGGTTGTGGAAGAACTGGAAATCTTATACACTGCTCTTGGGAATGCAAAAGGATACAATGAATTTCAAAAACAATTTGGCAGTGTCTTAGAAAATTAAATGTACACTCACTGTATGATCCAGCCATTCCACTTTTATATATTTTCCCAAGATAAAAGAAAGTATATTTCCATATAAAAACTTATGCATGAATGTTCCTATCAGCTTTCTCTGTAATAACCAAAATCTATCCATACAATGAAATACCATTCATCAAGAAAAAAGAAATAAACTATTAATATGCTACAATATGGATGAAATGGCAAATAATTATGTTGGGGAAAAGAAGCCAAACATAAAATAACATGTATTGTATTATTCCATTTTAAACAATTCTGGAAAATAGAAACTATCCTTTAGTGATAGAAAGCAAGTCAGAGTTTCCATGAGTTTGGGGCTGAGAAGGGTAGGGAGATTACAAAGAAACACCAGGAAGCATCTGTGGGTGACTGATATGTTCACTATCTTGAATGTGTTGACATTTTCACAGGTGCATACATATGTCAAAGTTGATCAATTTGTGTAATATAAATGTGTACTATATATTATATATCAATTTCTCTTCAATAACACTGCTTTTTAAGAGTTTAACATATTCCTATCATATGATCCAGCCATTCCATTTCTAGATATTAAACCAAGAGAAACAAAAGCATGTATTCATACAAAGACCTGTGCATGAATGTTTGTAGTGGCATTATTTGTAATAGCTAATAACCGGAATAAAACTCAAACATCCACCAAAAGGGAAATGAATAAACAAATCGTGGCACATTCATTCAATTCAATGCTACTCAGCAAATAAAAAATAAACATGCTGCAACATGGATGAATATCAAAGTAAGTATATTGCATAACAACAGAAGCCAAATGAAGGAGGGTACATACTGCATGATTCCATTTATATTATATTCTAGAATATGCAAGTGCATTGGGGAGAGGGGCAAGAGAGAAGGATTACAAAGCAGCACTAGGAAACTTTCCAGGATGATAGATTTGTCCATCATCTTGACTGCGATGACTGTTTTATGAGAATGGACATGCCGAAACTTGTCAAATGTTATAATTTTATTTGTGTAATTTATTGCATGTCAATAATACCTCAATAGAAAAACAAAAAACAAAATGAGCATAAAATAGCAAAAGCGGCAAATACTTTCTAGGTACAAGAAAGTATTGGCCCACCAAAATTGATGTCTAACCTTCAGCAAGCCCTCTATCACCTCTGGACCCCCATTTCTGATTTTGTCATGTGAAAATCAACTTGATAATCTTTCTTATTTGTTCCACTTCTAACAGGCTATGCTACTGTTTTTAATCATTGACATCAGTGTTCTTTAAAAGACTTTAAAGAGCCTGCCTGTGAACTTCCTTAGGAACCTTCAAAATTCATTAACTAAAGAGAGAGACATGTCTCACCCTCCACATTTCTGGGTCCCCAGGGAAGGAACCACATGCTCCCCAACTTGTGCAGGATCTCAAAACAAGTGCCCCAAGTAGTAAAATGTTTTATAAGGAAACCTGACTCACTCTTATCTTGGTAGCTCCTACAAGTCTGGTATTCTGCCACCATAATCCCACAAATAACCTACAATTCTAGTGAGAACACAACCAGAGAGAACTTAATTTATCTCATGCCAGTTAGAATGGCGATCATGTGGAGAAATAGGAACGCTTTTACACTGTTACTGGGAGTGAAAATTAGTTCAACCTTTGTGGAAGATATTGTGATTTCTCAAGGATCTAGAAAAATAAATACCATTTGACCCAGCAACCCCATTACTGAGTATATACTCAAAGGATTATAAATCATTCTATTAAAAGACACATGCACATGTATGTTTATTGAAGCACTGTTCACAGTAGCAAAGACTTGGAACCAACCCAAATGCCCACCAATGATAGACTGGATAAATAAAATGTGGCACATAATACACCATGGAATATTATGCAGTCATAAAAAGGATGAGTTCATGACCTTGGCAAGAACATGGATAAAGCTGGAAACCATCATTCCCAGCAGACTAACACAAGAACAGAAAACCAAACACCGCATGTTTACACTCATAAGTGGGTGTTGAACAATGAGAACACAGGGACACAGGGAGGGTAACATCACACACCAAAGCCTGTTGAAGGGTGGGGAGTTAGGAGAGGGATAGCAGGAGGTGAGGGGCTAAGGGAGGGACAGCATTAGGAGAATTACCTAATGTAGATAACAGGGTGATGGATGCAGCAAACCACCATGGCACGCGTATAACTATGTAACAATCCTGCACATTCTGCACATGTACCCCAGAACTTAAAGTTCAACCCAGAATTTAAAAAAAGAAAGAGAATTATCCTTCCTGGCTTTCCAAAGGCAGTGGGTATAGTTGGAGGCAATATTAGCCTATATCTTCCATCTAATGATTATGAAAATTTAAACTCCTAGGTTTAAGAGTGTGTACCCGCCATGCATGTGTTTGGTTACATTAAAACTTACTAGTACTCAAAGTGAGTGCTCTTAGCTTGCTTTTTCTAACAAGAGCTGGGATAAATCATAACCCTTGGCTTGTCTTACTGATTTCCTGTTAGAGGTTGTGGACTTTATTGTTAGCCTAATGTTTCCCTGCTAAGTGCCTTGGGACACATATTCCAACCACAGTCACATACCCCAAACTAAATTCATGAAATAAAATATTAATGAGATAAAACACCCAATCAAGTGTCAGTGTGAAGGCCAGAATATCCTGTGGCTTGTCATTATACAAAGTTTAAGAGAGAGCCAGAGCCAGATAATGATTCATCTCATCTGCTTCTGCATAGTAGAGATTTCTGAAAGGTGCATATTTTTGATGTGGCTCTAAAGTGACTGGCTCAGTGCTAGGGACCAATCAGGGAGTTAAATGACCTGAGTTCTAGGTCCAGATTTACAACCAAATTAACCTGTGTTTTGGTCAAACCACATAAGGTGCCTGGGTGGTTAGGCTCCTCCTTTGTAAAAGGACATAAAGGGCTCCTACACTGCCTTGCCTTAAGGGACTAGTTGGGTGACCCAAATGAGTGAAGCACACCTGTAAGACTCCAGGGTGTAGGACACAGTTATCTCAACTCTGATCATTCTGAAGAGTGTATCCTTTGCCTTGATGCATCCAAGTCCAATGAATACTGAGAAAAATAAAATATGTGCAAAATAAAACTTGCCTACAACCCACAGTTTTTACACTCTGGCCTCGAAGATTTCCAAAGTCTATTCTAGTCCTAAAAACCTAAGATTGTCCAAGCCAGAGTACACTGGACAGTGTGTGTACAGTAGCTTAGATCAAGCATGACATCCAGTGGCCTATTTGGCTAATGACACTTAGAGACTTTCAAATAGCCTGGGGAATTCTGATTTCTTTGGCACTTAATTTTGCAAAAACAATTTCAATTGAAGAAAGGGAACTGGAACTAACAAGTATTCTCCACTGGGTTGCAGGCATTGCAAGAGGAACTTTCCCGTTTATTCTATTCACACCTCACAGTAACTACATGACCAATATTATTAACCTCAAAATGGATAAGAAAACAGAAAGAGACATAGGGATGGACTAACTTGCCTAACCACCTCGCAAATAAGAATTTCTAAATACCTTCTGACTCCTGAAAACATGTTTCACCCATCATTCCTAGACTTTAGAGGACATGTTTCCAAGTTTCTATTTTACAAATGTGGAAATTAACCTGAGGAAGGAAAAGTGATACCCAAAACATAGCTACTTAAGGACAGAGATTAGGCTGGAACCCAAGGCTTGCAGAAGATCTACCAGTTAATCATGACATCCAATATATAATAGAAATGTCTTTACCTGCAAACAAGGCCTTTAAAACACAGATAATGCTCACAAAGACCCTTTGCCTTACTTCAGAAAAGAGGTAAAGCTACCATTAAACCCCTACCCCGACAATTGGGAGACAGGAAATGAACCTATTATAAAGAATTGGCAGCAGAAAAGGGATAAAAGAAGAATTAATAATTTTTAAAAATATCTCTTGAACGAGTGTAGTACTATTAGCATGGGGGCAAAAAGTCTGATGCACTTTAAATTCCAAAGGTTCCACCCTACACAACCTGGCATAATAACTAATGTCCATGATGATGACATTGGGCCATTAAGAGAGATTGAGTTATTCTTACAGTTCTATATTTAATCAAGTAAGGAAATATGTAATCTAATTTGGAAATATTTAAGATTCAATATAATGAGAGTTAACATTTTCTGTGCAGCTAAATAGCGTATCTCAAAGACAGGCTTTCGTTTGCCACATTCTTAAACCCTTGAGTGTGGTCCATACTAGCCAGAAGTCATCTCCCATCTGGCCCAAAATTCTTCTCCCATTACCCTTTGGTTTATGCCACAAATATAAGAGCACTATTCCCAGATAAGGACTATATTCAATATCCACAGCCAGCCTGTTTTGCCATGACAAAACCTGTTCCCTTTCAGTTCAGTCTCAGAACAGAGTCACATTCAAGAAGCAGTTTATAAGGAATCCAAATTTTTACTTACATTTCCTAAATGACTGAGAGGAATTCAAGTATAAAGTCCAGAGTCACCTTGGTAAAGGCGTCAGCTCGCCTTTGTCCACTTCCCTCACATACTGCATCTTCTCTAGGATTTTCAGTAAATGTTTTATCTGCTTCCCTACCAATGAGGCTTTTCTTCTACCTGGAATTTCTCCCCTATCTCCACCTCCTTTTTGTCTCCTTTATCTTCTTAGCCATTCCCATTTGTCAAAAGTTAACTCCTGCTTTAGAGTTTAACTCAAATACAATAAAATCCCATCTTCAAGGAATTCTTCAGTCCTCTCACAGAGAATGAATTTCTTCTCCTACTACATTATAATGACTTTTATAGTTCACATCCAAGAATAATAGGTAGACTTAAAAGATAAGAACAGGTTCTAGAGCCATCAATCCTATTTTATTTGTTTAGCTACCATTTATTATGCCACTTCTGTATGCCAAGCATGTTGCATGCATTTTGCATGTGTTACCTCTTTAAGTCTTACTGCTTGCCTATGAGATAATTACTATAAACCTCATGCTTTAAGATATGATAACTATAGCTTAAAGAAACTAAGTACCTTGCCAATAATCATATAGCAAATGAGTGGCATAACCAAGCTTCAAACCCAGGAATATTGACTCCAGGGCTGAGGATATTAACCACCGGGATGGTCATGGAGGAGTGCCACTCAGACCTCCTTTAAAAGAACCTGCCACCGTGAGCATAGTTGGATCTCCCACATTGTTCATACTGTTATAGGAGGTAGCCAGTCAGATATGAGTAGGGCAGGAGAAGCCTCCCACTGCCCACACACACACACCAAGAATGTCAGACAACTACCAGGTGATGAACAGGCAGTTGTTAACTGTCTCTCTAAAATAATAATTGGTTACAGCTGGTGCCTGAGAAAGGCAACCTCCCAATAGATACAAACACTGAATCAGGTGATCAGCAGCTTCCCAACAAGATCTCAGGAGTTGCATGAGTGGGCTCAAGCATGTGCATTAAGAGGCAAATGGTGGAGTTTAACTGGTATATGACCTTCTAGGGACATTCTACTGGAAAGGGAAGAACGCCTCGAGGGAGCATGCATCCACCTCCAATAAACACACTGCGCATTCTCACTTCCCAAGTGCTAGCAGGCCACTGCATGTGTGGACAGCCCAACTCAAGAGAAGAATCAGTGGAGAAGGGACGCAAGACCCTTCCTGCAAATGAGGAATACCAACATATAAAACCCAAGTCAAATGGTCAAACCATACACTTGCTCTCTGAAATCCCCCATTTAGCCCTCTTCTTATTTCCTTTCATTCCTGCTCTAAAACTTGCCTTGATCTCTCCTTCTGCCTTATACCCCTCAGTCAAATTCTTTCTTTTGAAGAGGTGAGAATTGACGTTGCTGCTGATCCATATGGATTTGCCAGTAGCAATAACAAGGCCATGCTTTCCCTAGGTTACCTCCCAGAATGACTAAACACAGCAGAAGTACAAGAGCTGGGCCATTACTGTCTTCTTGCCCAACGCATGATCCCTTTATCAAGCATTCTTTGCTGAGGCATTCCTTGCCAGCCTGACCAATGCTTTCTCAAGACTGCACTGTAGTCTGGGGATCTTACTTTCAAATCATGCCTTCTTCCATCTCTCCTCTTTCACAAATGCCATATCTGCACTACAGTCTGAGGTTCACCAAACCATTTCTGCTCCTTTCCCCTTTATCCTAAATAGGTGTTTTCCCATGAAATCTCTGGCATGTCTAAGCTCATCTCAGCATCTGCTTCTTGAAAGACACAAGTGGAACCATAAGTGGTCCAGGAAAACAGGCAATATAATGGGGTTCCAGGACTGGCTCACTCACCACCAATTTGGCAAGAAGCACTCCATCCCAAATAGAATATCGAGTACAGAGTCCCTGGCACAGGTGACAGGCCAACTGCTGAAGCTTTCACTGATGTTGACCTGGGAAAACACCCTGGTCACAGTTCAATGATTTAGTGGGAATGGCTCAATGATGCAGGCATTTGAAAGGTATTTGGAACCAACTCCTACAAAGACATCAGAGTTGGTAAACAGTTATCACGTTATAGCAATGCTCCACAGAGAAATCATGTGAAAGTGAGGATGATTGACAACCAGCTACAAGCTAAGTGAGAAAACAGGGAGCCTCTTTGAGAATTTACCTCTTGCAATAAAAAAAGAAGACGTGGCTGAGGAGTAGATTCAGAACTTGATAGTTAGAAATGCAGCACTCCAGAGACATTTAAATACACAGCCAAAGTAGATCAGTTATACTAAGGCAAGGACCCGGGTTAGAAAAACAGGGGACACTGAAATATGGGATGGGGCTATCTGAGTGGATGGCCCCAAGGATTTTAGCTCTGGAGACCATTCAGACCTTGCAGAAGTGGCCCACTGCACCACAGTAAGAACTAGCACTTCACTTATGTGGAAGATACTGCAGAAGCATTAGCTTCACGAGGCAACAGGTAACTTCCAAAGGAGATGCTCCCATCTCCTCTTCTTACTCCCACACCAATCCAGCTCAGGACATAATGGGCTTTATAAAAGGGAAAAGATTATGCTTCAAAGGAATGGCAAGAATTACCTAGCAGGTACACAGGTGCTGGGATTGGATTGGATTGGGCTTTGGCTTGATTAAGAAGCCAAAGCATAAGACTGGATAAGGAAGAATTCATGAACTCAAAGGCACTTTCTTGAGAGGTAGGCTTTAATGCTCTGGGAAGGTTCCCTGGGTAAGGGGCAAATGCACTACTGAGTGGGATACAAGTTTCCCATTGCTGTTGTAACACATTACCACAAACTTAATGGCTTAACACAACACAAATTAAGCAACTTACAGTGGTGGAGATCAGAAGTCTGAAATAGGTCTTACCGGGCTAAAATGAAGCTGTTGGCATGAAGCATACCCTCTGAAGACTCTAAAGGAGAATCTGTTTCCTCGTCTTCCTTGGTCTCTAGAATCTGCCTGTGTTCTTTGGTTCATGGCCCCCTCATCCATCTTCACAATCAAGTGTAGCATCTTTAAATTTCTCTTCCTCTGTAACCATCCTGCTTCTGATCCTGCATTTACAGGGACCTTTATGGTTATAATAGGATACTGAGATACACCTGAATCATTTAGGATAATCTCCCCATCCCAAGGTCCTTGATTTACCCATACCTGCAAAGTTCATTTTGCCATGTAAAATAATATGTTCACAAGTTTCGAGGATTAGAACATAGATACGTTTAGGGGGAGGGGCATTATTCTACCTACCTCAGGTAACTTTTTGGAATCGGGAAAAGGTAAAAGCCCACACTGATGTGGAGAATATCTTGAGACTTTGGAGACTATCAGATATAGGATCTGAGTTGATATTGACTCCTGGAAATATCATCAAAGCATCATCATTATCCCCTGTTAAAGGGGGCTTATCAAGTGTCAGGTAACAAATGGAGACTGGCTAAAGTCTGGATTATGGGGCCCCACCAGGTCCACAGACCCACCTAATGGTCACTGCCACTCACCTGAGCCAGTGTTGTTGAACAACAGTCTTCCTGAGAGGAAAGAAAATAAAAGCAACAATGCCTGGTTGTCTTCAGTTCTAGAGAGAGAACACCACACCTAAAAATACTGCTCCGGCCAATCTACAGAGTGTCAGAGGCTGCCAGTGTGAATTGGACCTGGAGCAAGAAAAGCACCGCAGCAGGTCCAGGATGCGACACAAGCCGCCCTACCACTGGGGCCACATAAGCTGGCAGACCCCATGGTGTAGGGGGGTCGGGATAGGATGAGATGCACTGTGGAGTGTATGGCAAGACATAAGGAGACATTTACACCATAGGTCTGTGGGTATCTAGCCAGGCCATATCACCCGCAGTGAAGAAACAGCTCCCAGCTCATTACTGGGCCCTGCTACTCATGAAATGCCTGACACCTGCTTCTCAAATGATTTGAACCTACAACCCATTAAACTGAATGACCTGTGATTAAATTGAATGATTAAACTGAAACACCTGTTCCAGCCTCCCTCCTCCTGGAACTCCGAGATAGTCCAGAGGAGGCCAGGCTAGAAGTTGGACTGAGGACAACCACACACTACAACATGCAGCAGCCCTTCCACACCAACAGTGCACCTTGCCTCACCCCTCCACCAGAGGGACCTTCTTCCCTGTTGAGTACAGGGTGTGGTGCTTAAATGATTTCCTCCAAAACTGAGAGGGGTTTTCTGGAGGAGCTTCCCCTAGAAGTATATTTTTCCTTCCATGAAGCTCCTCAACTCCTAAGCAAGTAAATATACGGCACACTTGCCCTGGAATCTCAAGAGCTTTGCCCCTTGCTCTCAGGTCCCTGGTGAAGCTGTTCACTATTCTCTCATTCTATGCCATTTTGCCAAAATCCTTCCTCTCAGTTCACAACACTCTCAAGGCCACAGCAGCTTACAGGCAGATTCTGAACGTGGAGGACTGCACACTGTTCAGAAAGTGAACATCGCCCCTAGTTCACTTCTAGCCACAGAATTCTATAGCTTTCCCTGGAAGGAGAAGAGTAAGGAAAGATCTTCTAACTTGGGAACCCTAAAGGGAAGAGAGGGACCAGGAAACATACACTAGCACCTAAATTCAAACCAAGCATACAATTGGGATGAAAAAAAAATACAATTATTTTCATAATGTTTCATAATAATATTTCTAATCCAAAGTCTAAGCTTTCTTCCCGTCCCCTCAAACCTTTTCATCCCCCTTTTTTAAGTTCACAATCTGAAGAGTTGAAGCCAGGGCGCAGTTCAAAATGAATTCTACAACATGGGGAAAGCACTCAAGTTTCCTCTGTATGCTTCATAAATCTTGTCACCTGCTTTCACGTATAGTTGTCTTTGTGGGGTTTATAGACCCATAGCAGTTTGGAATGAGAGAATGGAATATCCAGGATCTCATTTGGTACTCAGTTCAGCCTGCAGATGTAAGATACATTATTTCCTGTTGACATGTGGAGAAACTGAGCCACAGAAGCACAGAGAGTGAGGACACATCTAGGATTCAAAGAACACGCCTTGTCCTGTTCCTTATTCTGAAGGGCAGCTCTCAACCAACTTTTAGATATAAAGGACTCCAAATAATCTTCCTAAAAAATAGCTCTGGACAAGTGACCTTCTAGAGTTACCCATTCTTTAATTGTTTCTTATCGGTAAGGTACAAATCTGTGATTTCTTCAAGAGAGAAACTTTGAAAATTGAATCCCAGATAATTGAGTCATAAATTCTGCTTTCATAGCTGAGAAACCCAGAGCCTAGCAGAGGCCTAGAGGTGACATATCTTATGCAAATTAAGAATTTCTTGGAGACATTCTTTCTCTCCAAGTATCCCTCAAAACAGGGCCAGCTTTAGGAGTAGTAGGTGGCTGTGTTTTTGAGGAGTGACACGCAAAGACCACACATCACAAACAGGACACAATTTCCAACATTCAAAGAAACAAATCACTTGCTTCTCCTAGAACCATTAAAGTGCCTCTATCCCAGGGAAAGGTCAATTGAAAAGAGGGGCTCTTGTGACTCTCCTTGTCAAGCAGAAGCTCTTGACCTCAACCACGTGAAAACCAAAATGATCTGTTGAGAGGCCACATAATTCAGTGGGAATAGCATGAGCTTAGGAATCAGACAGGCCTAGGTTTTAATTCCAGCACTGCCATTTTCTACCTATATGCTTTGTACAGGTTGCTTCAACTCTCTCAACTCCTACTTCCCCCTTTGTAAAACAGGGATAACATCACAAGGTTGTAAGGAGCTGTAGTCAGTTAACATGGCTGAAGCATCTAGCACAGTATCTGGCACCTTTGCGTTATTTTCTGTCCAATTCAGCAGATGGCGCTGCAGATTGAACATAAGAGAAAATCCCACAGATTTCATGTAGATTCATCCCTGGGTGAATACTCTGTTTTGTTCTGTTTTGTTTTGTTTACCCTCTCTAGTGTTCAATGTTGTTCATCTGTCAAGAGGGGAACTTGTGTATTTTGTGGGAATAAGATGTGTAAGTAATGATTTTCTGCCCCTACTGGAAACTCTCCCTGTGTGCCTCCTTAACCCCTTGAAATTGGCATTTATAGAATGCTCTAGCTCAAGAAGGCCAAACACAGGACTATCCTTTGACCACCGATCCAGACCTGGCCCATGTCAGACAGTGCTAATCACCACCCCAGTCCCCTGATCAGACAGTGCTAATCAATCATTGCCACTTTTTCACGGGAATCAGACACCATCTCTCAATTCTTTTCGATACACTTTTCCAAGCAACTACTATAAATTCCTCAACAAAGGCACCGAAGATGCAATCTATTTCTCATACCTGCCATAGAGATTTTTTCAAGATCAAGTCCTTGATAAGACTCAAAGTTGTTAAGAAACGTATCCAACCTTACCAGATGATTTGTGACAGAATCGGGACAAGAATTCAGGACTCTTGACTCTCGTGGAAGAGTTTATATTCCATCCTGACTTAATGTTCTACTGCTAAGAGTCAGACTGCTGAAGTACAGCCCCAAGGACCAAGTTCAGGTAACCATGCACAAAAGGTTTGTCTGGTCTCTGTCTCTGGTAGACCCACTCATCATTTGGAGATGGGGAGGGGAAGGACAGGCAGAAATTAAACCTAAAAATATTTGATGGGCGCCTGTACTATTTGTGCAGGCCAATTATGTGCTGGCCCGAGATAATCCTGCTCCAGGGACCCAGAAGGGCATGGCCATCTTCATATGCAAAGAATTTTTATCCCTTTTTTTTAAGGTAATCAGTATCAATTTTGACTCACATGGCAGGTCCCTTCATTAATTTTGCATTTCCAGGGACGAATTTTTCAGCTTCCAATTTTGTTGTCTAAATGTGTTTTGGGAAAAAATGAGGGTGAAGCTCTTAAACTATATCCTGTGACTTTTTCCTCCCAAAACTACTATGTCAGAATGAGCATTTTCTGTGGCTTTGGGGGCATTTCTAGATGAAATACAGCCAGAATTTTAAATATCATGCATCTAAAATAGGAGTGCTATTGCCTCCCTCAGTCTCATTCCTGAATTTTATCTAGTAGTTGAAGCTCTTAAAGGCACTGCTGTTCTCCAGTCAACCCAGATTTAAAATCTGTCATCAAATCCCCTCTTTCCTTTACCCTATTTCCAGTTGTACTAATTCCTGCCTGTTCTGCATCTGCTCTTTTTTAAAAAAATGTTAATGAAATATTTCAAGCCAATAGAAAAAGTCAAAATAATAACCTAATGGACACCCATGTACTCATTATTAAGTTCTGTCACATGTTTACATTTTGCCAAACTTCATGTTTCTTTTTTAATAAAAGTCTTGTTTACAACTGAGGACCTTACAAATCCATCCCTGATTCCATTAATTTATTGCTTTAGCCAGCAAATGCTTATCAGTCATTACTAAGTTCTAAGCCATGTTCTAGGTTTGGGCACACATCAGTAAATGAAAGCAAGCCCCTACTTTCATGGAGCTTGCATGGCCCGAAATTACCTCCATCCCAAATTTGGTATAAATAGTTTCATGCATATTTTCTCATTTATTCCGTTTTATATCCAAAAACAGTATACACTGCTATGATGCATGTTTTCAAACTTTATCTAAAGGGCACATTATTAACATGTAGTACATATGATTCTGCTACTTACCTTTTTGCTTCACGCTTTGATAATTATTTTGAGACATGTAGCTTCAGTTCATACATGTTAACTACAGTGTTCCACTGTGTTAAACACCATAATTTATTGATCTACTTTTCTTGCTGAATAACATTTATGTTATTTTGCAGTTTTCATAATTAAAATCATTTTGTGATGAATAAGCCCCTGTCCCCAGGATTATATTTATATGGCTTCTTTCCCACTCATTACACTTGCCAATGCCTTGTTCCTAAGAGGAGTTCAGCCAATACGTGCTCTCTTGAATATTCTTCTAGAGTTGACCAGAAGTCTATTAGCAGATCACTCTATCTTTTGGAGAGGGTGGAGATTCCTCTCCTATCTTCAGAAAAGAATTTACATAATATGAGCATAAGTGAAAACTATAAATGATATAGTTTTATTGGGAGAAGTATACATAAGGTGAATTGGAGCAAAATGTCCATTGTCTTCTTTGGCACAAGCTTCCTTGAGTCCACCACTCCCTTTTACTTCTTACCAGTATAGTAATAGTATCTGTAATGTTTGTTTCTCAACAGAAACATTAATCTGTTTCTCAACCCTGACTGCCCATGAGAAGCCCTGGGAAGATTTCAAAAAGCACTGATCCTCAGCATTCATCATATTAATCAATTGATAATGTCTGGAGTGTGTCCAAACATTAGTACAGTTTTTTAAAGTTCCTTAGATATCTGTATTGTGCAGCCAAGGTTGAGAACTGTGGAGCTAGGGCAGGGGTGATCCTCAAATTATAGGCCCAGCATGGGGCTTTGTGCTGAGCTCTCTGCCAAATTTTGGTCAGTGTGCACCATTTATTTCCACTCTTACTGAAGATACATATGGTTCTTATGTTCTTAAAATGATTAGTATTCTGTCACAGTTTGTGTAGAACAGCTTGCTGCACTGACCATATACTTATATAACCCTGAGGCTAAGACCTTCCATGTTCCACTAAATTCATGACATTTCTCTGGCATCAGCTGAATGTTGTCAATGCCTCTTACCTACAGAAGCCTGAGTGCCCTTTACCCCTCTACACCATGTCACACAAACTTTTTTTGGCTTACTGTTCTATCTGACAGGTGCCATTATTATAGTGTGTTTCCTCTCTAGGAGTAAAACTGAATTGCATGTATTTATCAAAGTATACAGCATTTCCAACATGGGGTTTGACAACACTGTATATTTTGGTAAATATGTGCAATTGTCACCTTTTAATCCTTAAATGTATTACCAAATCTTCCACTATTAAAAATAAAACATGAAGCTTGAAAGATTAAAATCCACAATCAAGAGGGCTCATATTATGTTGTGAAAAGCAAAAGGGCTCAAGGAGGCCACTTCTTCTGGTTTTAGTGTGGGTTCATGTCTCTTAAACTTAGGTCTTTTTAGAAGTTGAATACTTATCTATAAGAAACCTGTAATGTTGTATTTTTATTCCAAGCAAAGTCTTAAAATATTTATGTAAGTGCAGCACTGTTCTCCAGGTGGCCTTGGACTGACCAAGTTCTCCCCTTCTTTCTTGCTTGTAGTTCTTAAGAATAACTAGAATGTGCTGGGAATGCAATATCCTGAGAAAGGGAGGAACTGCCTGGAATATTCCTGCCTTATTCCTGTCACTCCTAGGGAATGTAACATTTTGAGTTAGGTAAGAACTGCCTAGTACAGCCCAGGCTTTGTTCCTCTCTCCCATGGAAGCAGGATGTTCTTCGAAGTTTTTCTTAGTGAGCCACATTGCCCTGAGGTATATAATCTAGAACTGGCTGCCTTTCTGGGTCCTTCAGCTATAGCACAAGTGGGACACATGGAATTGAGGCTCCATCTGCCCCAGATAGGTTTCTTGAGCTTTGGGGGACTGTCTCACAACATATCCTAGGCTTCTTTTTTTCCCTTTCTGCTTGTTTGTAGGTAATAAATCTACTTTAACTTGTTGCATCTGCGTGTGTTCTGTATCACCAGCTGCAAACAAGCTATAACCAGTGCACGGTAAACTTGTTCCATAATAAGCATATATTGGGTACTTCTTGTGTGCTAGGGATTCTAAGTGTTTAACATGCATACCTCATTAATCCTCACAATGTGAGATAAAGTATTACATTAGAGATGAAGGAAAATCATAGAACATTTATTAGCTGAGCCTAAGGATGTATAGCTGATAAGTGATAAGGATAAGCCTCAAACTCAAGGCACGTAACACCTAGGTCCACCTTTGTAATCAATACCCTGTCCTATTCCTTAAACTATCACAGCTTACTAAAGAAAGAAGTGAGATGGGCTTATATGTAATTGATGCCTTCTGCCATGTGATGATTAACTGATGACTTGACATCTGCTCAAATATAAACCTCACGATAGAACAAACAGAGAATAGTGATGATTAGAAGTGAGTCATCAAACTCACTATAGCCTAGTGGACTCAAAAAAACTCATACAAGAGAAGTTACAATCATAATCACATTACAAGTGATTTAATTTCTATGATAGTGCTTCATGAACTGCAGTTAATAATTATTACTTGATTCTTACTGGTTTGTGGGTTTTCAGTGTATTCAGTATTCCTTACTTATTTTTATAGCTGTAGAAGATTGATAAAATGATTTATTCCTAATTTTTCTGCATATTTAACTAATATTTTATTAAGAATTTATAAGAAAATATGGGATCCATGAGGATTATTTTTTCTTTTAACTCCAGTTCAATTATCACTCAAGCTTAAGGAGCACTGATGTAGACTCAAGGACAAAGATACACTGGACATCCCAAATTTCACAGAGGGTCCAGTCCTGGTCCCCAGGGCTTGGAAACCAAAGCCCCAGTGCTTCTTGCCCAGCCTTGTGGTCTCTATTTGGATCTAGCTACACAAATTATCAAGGACAGCAGATTGAGCATCCAGGTTTTCCAGGAATCTATTTTACATCCATTTTCTTACATCTATAATTACCTAACTTGTCCGTAGATCTAGCCCACTGATACAGTTTAGATTTTTGCCCCCACCCAAATTTCATGTCAAATTGGAGGATGGGCCTGGTGGGAACTGACTGGATCATGGGGGTGAACTTTCTCCTTGCTCTTCTTGTGATAGTGAGTTCTCACAAGTTCCGATGATTTAGAATGTATTTCCCTCTTCTCTCTCTCTCCTGCCACCCTTGAAGAAAGTGATTGCTTTCCCTTCACCTTCCACCATGATTGTAAGTTTCCTGAGCCCTCCCAGTCATGCTTCCTGTACAGCCTGCAGAACTGAGTCAATTAAACCTCTTTTCGTCATAAATTGCCCAGCCTTAGGTAGCAGGGTGAGAATGGACTAATACACCAACCGTCACACGTGACCATACTTTAAATGAACACCCTACAAGTACAAGAAATAATTTCAGAGCTCAGAGACAAAGCTTTTGAATTAACCCAATCAGACAAAATAAAGAAAAAAAGAATAAAAAGAATAGTCTCCAAAATATATGGGATTATGTAAAATGGCAAACCTAAGAATAATTGGTGTTTCTGAGGAAGAAGAGAAGATAACAAGTCTAGAAAACCTATTGAGAGAACAATTGAGGAAATCTTCTCTAGGCTGGCTAGAGATTTGGATATCTAAATCCAAGAATCACAGAGAATTCCTGAGAAATTCAGTGCAAAAAGATCTTCAGGCTATCTAAAGGCAAATAGTCATCAGTCTATCTAAAGTCAACATGAAAGAAAGAATTCTAAGAGCAGTAAGACAAAAGCAACAGGTAACCTACAAAGACAAACCTATCAGACTAATAGCAGACTTAGCAGAAACCTTACAGGCCAGAAGGGACTGGAGTTCCAACATCAACCTCCATAAACAGAACACCTGTAAGCCAAGAACTTTGTATCACACAAAACTAAGTTTCATAAATGAAGGAGAAATAGTCATTTTCAGACAAACAAATGCTAAGCAAATTTGTCACTACCAAACTAGCACTACAAGAAATGCTAAAACATGACTTAAGATATCTAGGTAACAATTAACATAATGAAGAGAACTGTAGCTCACATCTCAATATTAACATTGAATGTAAATGGCCTAAACATTCCAATTAAAAGATACAGAACTGCAGAATGGATTTTTAAAAATCACAATCCAAATATTTGCTATCTTCAAGAGACTCATTTAAAACAGAAGAAAATCATATAAACTCAAGATAAAAGGGTGGAAAAGGTATTCTATGCAAATGGAAACCAAAAGCAAGCAGGAATAGCTATTCTTGTTTTTTGCTTGTTTTTTTTTTTTTTTTTTTTTTTTGTTATTCTTTTTGAGATGGAGTCTCGCTCTGTTGCCAGGCTGGAGTGCAGTGGCATGATTTTGGTTCACCGCAACCTCTGCCTCCTGGGTTCAAGCAATTCTCCTGCCTCAGCCTCCCTAGTAGCTGAAATTACAGGCACTTGCCACCATACCCAGCTAATTTTTGTATTTTTCGTAGAGAGGGGTTTTGCCATGTTGCCAGGGTGGTCTCAATCTCCTGACCTCATGATCTGCCACCTCGGCCTCCCAAAGTGCTGGGATTAGAGGCATAAGCCACTGCAACCAGCCAGCGTAGCTATTCTTATATCAAACAAAACAGACTTCAAAGCAGCAACAGTAAAATATATATACGTATAAAGATGGTCATTATATAATGATAAAAGGATCAATTCAACAAGAAGATATTATGATCCTAAATTTATATACACCAAACACTGGGGCCCCCAGATTCACTAGACCTAAGAAATGAGATAGACAGCAAAACAATAATAGTGGGAGACTTCAATACACCACTGACAGCACTAGACAGATCTTCAAGACATAAGGTCAACAGAGAATGCACTAAATGACATGCTAGAACAAATGGAGTTAACAGACATTTACAGGACATTCTACCTAAGATCTGCAAAATATACGTTCTTCTCATTAGCACATGGAACATTCTCCAAGATAGACCATATGATAGCTCACAAAGCAAGAATCAAATAAAGATAGAAATTAAAATATTCTTTGAATTGAGTGATAATAATGACACAAGCTATCAAAAGCTCTGGGCTACAGCAAAAGCCTGCTAAGAGGAAAGCTGGCAGCCTTATATGCCTACATCAAAAGTTCGAAAGAACACGAATTGACAACCTAATGTCATACCTCAAGGAGCTGGAAAAACAAGAACAAACTAAACCTAAAGCTAGGAGAGGAAAATAAATAACAAAGAACAGAATATAACTAAAATGAAATTCAAACAAACAAAAAGATCAGCAAAATGAAAAAATTATCTTTGAAAAAATAAACAAAATTGATAGACCACTAGCCAGATTAACCCAGAAGTGAGAACATCCAAATAAGCTCAATTAGAAATGAAACTGGAGACATTACAACTGACACCACAGAAATACAAAAGATCATTGAAGACTATTATTGTAACTGCCCAATGGGTTCACCTTGCCCGCTGAGCCTCTAGGGTAGCTGGGATTACAGGTGCATGCCACCACACCCAACTAGTTTTTGTGTTTATAGTAGAGATGGGGTTTCACCATATTGACCAGGATGATTAGAGCCAGAGCCAATTTAACAAGACAGGGGAGTTTCGTTGGAGAAAGGGTAATTCATGCAGAGCTGACTGTGCAGGAGACTGGAGTTTTATTATTACTCAAATCAGCCTCCCCAGGCATTCAGGGATCAGAGTTTTTAAAGATAATTTGGTGGGTAGGGGCTTGAGAAGTGGGGAGTGCTGACTGGTCAGGTTGGAGATGAAATCATGGAGGGGAGGTTAAAATGATTTTTTTTTTTACTGCCTTCTGTTCCTGGGTGCAATGGCAGAACTGGTTGAGTATTCTTGCCAAAAGAAAAAACACTGACATGAATCTAATCAAACTGTTAGATCTAGCTAATATTTAAAGGAAACAGCAAGGATAGAAGAAGTTAAAACACGCCATAAGAAACAACTGGTCAGAAGAATCAACGGAAAAATCTACTGAATAAAAAACAGGATTTCCTTAACAAAGGATATTATATATTAAGAGTGACATAAGAGACAAACCAAATGCTATATATGGAACTTGTCTGGACTCTGGTTAAACAAATCCAGTGTAAAAAGACATTTCTTAGATAATCATAGAAATTTGACCACGGACTGGGTATTAGATGATGTTACAGGGTTATTGTTAACTTTGTTAGACATGAGAATGACCCTGTAGTTAAGATTGTTTTTTAAGTTTTTATCCGTTAGAAAAATATACTAAGATATTTACAGGTTAAATACTCTCCAGCTCAACCTCCCTCTCCATTCCAGAGAATGCTGAGGAGACAGATGGAAGAAACATTAGCAAAATGTTAGTGCCTTTTGAAGCCGGACAATGGGGTAGGTGGAGTAGCATCAGACTATCCCCTCTAGTTGCTTGTATGTTTCAAAATTTCCGTAATAAAAATTTTTTTAAAGTCTCAAAATACTCAATGACAGTCTAAGGTTGGAATCAGAGTAGAATTCTCACAATGCTCCTCCCATGGTGGAGACACAGGAAGAAAAATACATATGGAAGAGGATCCTCAGGCTTCCCTGGGCAGATTCATATTCCCCAGCAAGGAAGAAACAGAGCATTTCTGCAGGACCCTGCTACATTTTATGCTAAAAGGTGGACACTGTTTAATTTAAAGAAAATAAAATGCCCCCCAAAGATTGGAAGATCTCTCTTCAATAGTCTGTACAGCATCCTCTATTCATAAACACATTTCCTGAAATAGAATATATTCACATATTTAAATGTAAAGTGAATTACTTACAGAGAGAAAAAAAATACTACTTTCTGCAATACCTTTCTACATTCTGAATATAACCATTTTCTGCCTTAATTTAAAACTAGGTCTACCACATTTTTTAAAGTACATCACTATTCCTTTCTGGTTTTGCCTCCATGTAAACAGAAAGATGGACTATACATAGACATTTTCCCTATTTGCTGCAGAGTTTATAGTACTTGCATAATAAATTGGAGAGGAAAAAGACCAACTCAGTTCAACTGCAACTGAGAAGAAACATGCATAATATTCCTCCTGACTCTGTCAACTTGTAAATATATATAATAGATATTCACACTTACCCACAACTCATAAAAGATCAATTCCCAAAATTGTAGCATATTTATTCTCTGTAAAATTTTAGTTAGAGCTGCATCCCAGCTGATTCATTTGGCATTTAATGGTATGTAAATTAGTTTCAGGGTTTGCTTTCGTCTTTGACAATGATAGATGACATTCACAGGCAACCAATGACAGACAAGATCACTTGCCATAAAATGACCATGTTACCCAGGAAAGTAAAGAAGAGACATAATTAACTGGTCCTCTAAACTGGAAGGCACCCAAGAATCTCTTTTAGCAGGTGACTAAAGGGGAAGACATCAATCTATTGACTAGTGTATTTATTTCCAAAGCCTGTCATAGCAAAGTACCACAGATGGGATGGCCCAAACAACAGAAATGTATTGTCTCATGATTCTGGAGGCTGGAAGTTCAAGATTGAAGTGTCAACAGTGCTGGTTCCTTCTGAGGGCCGTAAAAAAGAATCTGTTCTATGTGGGCCTCCTAGCTTCTGGTGGTTCCTGACAGTCTTTGGCAATCATTTGCTTGGCTTGTAGAGACATCACTCTGATCTCTGCCTTCATGTTTACATTTTATTATTTCTGTATGTGCCTCTCTGTGTGGCATTCTTTCTATAAAAACACAAGTCATATTGGATTACAGGTCCACTTTACCCCAGTATGATGTCATCTTAACTAATCACACCTGCAATGACTTTGCAAATAAGATCATATTCTGAGATACTGAGGGTTAGGACTTCCATAGTGGATCCCCAACACATCATTTTGGGGATCCACATTTCAACCCATAACAACTTAGAGAGTCAAAAAAACAAAGAGGCCACCATATCCTTTTCCACAAGTCGACTAGTAAAAACCTGCTTTCTGATTGTATACAAATATGTTGATATTTTGTCCTAACCACAGTAGAAAATGTGTCTAAATGGTAGCCTTCATGGGGCTATTATAGGTATATCATTTTGAATCCAGTTTCCAAATGCTTTAACAATGAGATGTTACAGTGAAAAATGAGATGGAAGTTTATTTTCCTTTCAGTTAATAATCCGAGAATAAGCACTTTAGGGATGATTTAACAATGCTGAACTATCAGAGATGCTGGGATCTTTCATATTATTGCCATCTTTAATATGAAGTTTCCATCTCTAGGCTTTTGCAGATATATTTCATTACACACCTACTAAGAAGGAAATCAGGGCAAGGAAGTTGTATTTGTCCATTCTTTCATTGCTATAAAGAAATACCTGGGCCAGGTGTGGTGGTTCACACCTGTAATCCCAGCACTTTGGGAGGTCGAGGCAGGTGGATCACCTGATGCCCAGCCTGACCAATATGGTGAAACCCTGTCTCTAAACAAAAAAGTACGAAAATTAGCCAGGCATGATGGTGTATGCCTGTAGTCCCAGTTACTCAGGAGGCTGAGATAGGAGAATTGCTTGAACCTGGGAGGTGGATGTTGCGGTTAATTGAGATCATGCCATTGCCTTCCAGTCTGAGCAACAGAGTGAGACTCCATCAGAAAGAAAGAAGAAAGAAAGAAAGAAAAAGAAAGAGAGAGAAGGAAAGAAAGAAAGAAAAAAAAAGAAAGAAGAAAGCAAAAGAAAAAAAGAAAGAAAGAAAAAGAAAGAAGAAAGAAAGAGAAAGAAAGAGAGAGAGAGAGAAGAAAGAAAAGAAAGAGGAAAAAAAGAAAGAAGAAAGAAAGAAACGAAAGGAAGGAAGGA